>NC_056725.1:943535813-943553313 GCF_019279795.1 Protopterus annectens | reverse complement strand
AACAAAAGAACAGTATGCATAGTACAGGTTATGAATTAATCACCGGTGCCTTGCTTGCTGGCATATGCAGGCAGGAGGCATTTACAAACATTTGCCTCCTTTGTGTCCATGACAATGAGAAGGCAGACAGAATAATTGGGAAGCTTCCTAACCTCTCACTTGATATGCATAGTGCAACAGGAAGAATAACTTAAAGCCCAGTTTTCCTTAGCCTCACTTGCAGGCAAGAATATGATAAAAATAAAATTAAAAAGCAAGCAGCATAGTCATACCATGTATTCTTTCCGAACACACACCAGCTGTAACTTCTGTGAAATGAAAAATATAAACTAGATCTTTTCACACAAAAGGAAGCCGAAACTACATTAAACATAAAAATGGCAAATGTACCTTTTAGCTCCAGTGGCTGCATAATAAGTGGAAAAGGTATTTAATGCAGTATTTCAGTTCAGCACCTCCTGTATATCTAGCATGCTCAATGTTGGAAAAAAATGTAAGTGTTATACAAAATAAAACAAATTAGAAATAATGACAGTGTAGAAGATTATGACATCATTAATAATGTAGAACTGCAAAATTTGCATTAAAAACTGCTTATCTGCTGCAACTTGTCTGTCACTGGCTCATTACTCATTGCATTTTACTAAGCTTACATAAAGTCTAGTTCAGTATTCCTCTAAGACTGCAGCATAAACACTCTGTTCATTTGTAACCCCCTTTACTTGTTTTTGCTACACCTAGCACTGAATATCTGTCCCATAAATTCCGATAACAAAATAATTTCAGTGCTGATGTACACTTTCTAGTTGAATTCCCATAGACATTGAGGTGTTGATTTTTTGGCAGATATATATATATATATATATATATATATATATATATATATATATATATATACATTATCATTGTATCTCTATTCTGTATTCAGTTTTGGAACTTACACTTTGGTCTAAGAATGTGTTACTGTTTTCTATTGAAGATCATTCTGCATATGTTGATTTTGTCTATTTCATCTGTACTTAACTCCCAGGTACTGAATGAATTTAGTCGTTTAGAATAGGTGCATTAACCCAATTAACAATTTCAGAAAAATAAATATGTAAATACAAAAATAAATATGTGATTCTGCTTTAATTCTGAATCATAAAAAAATGTATTGCCCCTGATAAAATTGTATTTAAATATTATATAATTCTGTACTTCTCAATTATATTGGATTGCAATGCTTCTGTTTTACCTTAATAGAATGTAATTTTGCATTTTGTTTGCCTTCTGGGATTAGTTTGAACCTTACATCACAATGTGCTTAACATAGAACTCTCGACGTGAATCACTGAGGTGATCTGTACATAGGAAACGTTGCATACTCTTCTAACAGCTAGCCATGATAAAGATGAAGCTACCACACTTTTCTGCTATAAACTGTATTTGCTGTATCAGGGAAATTACTTTTTCCCTAAGCTACAATTGTTTGATGTTTGCATAATGTAAATTGAAGTATGCCAGTGGACCATCATGCCCAGGCGAGGGGGGAATAGTATATTCCAGATTTTTTAAGCTGTTCTAGCTGATTAGATAAGATGAAAAACATCCAAACTGCTTGTCTTCCAGCAATGTTACTGTAATCTTTAACTTCTCTTTTGCTGCATTCCAAGGTACTTTAGTCTGTAATAAAGAAACTGCAGTGCTACACACATAACTATGCTTCATGGTTCTCCATTTCCCTGATTGTAGTTCATTTATGTAAAGATTAAAATAAATGCACAACAAAGCAGTTTAAATTTTCAGCAGAAATAATATTTAGTTACATGTTATAGATAATTGAGATGGAAATGTAGGGCTCATGGAAGTGACTTCTAAAATGAACTCACTGGGATTTCAGTTCTTCCTATATTTTGGTCTTCAATAAAGATGTTATTCAACAATGTCATCTCTCCAAATTATCCATCATGTAATGCAATTTCATTGGTCTGTAGGATTCTTGCTAGTAGCTTGTATTTATAGAGATGGATGACTCCTGAAAGCTCATTGTGTTGTTAAGATTTCTATTTCTTCCTTGTTTTCTGTCATATGTAGCCAAAGGATAGTGGTACACGATGTGCTTGGGCCAGTGAGTGAAATCAGTTTATCCAGATTTGTAAGCACTTCATCCAGGCTTGTCTCTGTAACATTAGCTTCAACCAAGCCACCATACTCAGTTTACCTTTTAAAATACCTAATTTTCTGCTGCTGAGAAAGGCAGCCACTATCTGAAATTATTCATGTTCTATTTCCTGAAGCTAGCTGGCATTACAACAGAAGAAATGTTTAAAGGTCAGATGTTCCCAGGTGATCCTAACTAAATGGGTTTGCACTCTCAATGGGCTAAGGTAAGCTTCAGGAAACAGATTAATAAAGGATCTAAATCATGAAATATCACAGTGTAGTTAAATATTTTACACAAAACTAATTCATTCTTTTGTGTGCCAGTAATTTTCTGAATCTGATAATCATCCCAGATAACAACATTTTGCTTCTGACTGCAGGGCAGGCTTTCAGAACATCCCCTCTGATGAAATTATTCTCAGGCACAGACCCAACAATCTCCTAGACTGGCACTTTAAAAGGGAATACCATTAAAACGGATCACATTTATACATGTGGTTGACAGGGAACCTCACAAACAACCAAAGTATGATATCTGTCTTACCAAGAATTGCATTACATGAACAATGGGGGCCTACTTGTGTCTTATAATTAAACTGGCATGACAGACAGCAGATGATTTTACAGTTCCTGATTAATTTACTTTACCTGGCATGTTTTCTTATTGTCATTTTATTCTATCTGCAATCCATCTCACTAGTTTCATGTGCTTTATATTTATAGAAACAATATTTCGTTCATTCTTCTGCTTAATTTCTCCACTGCTTTCAACAAACATATTTTACAGTGCCCTTGAGCTCTATGCACTTCATTATTGTATCAGTATGCTCCAGTCTTCAGTATCTTACTCTGCAGAGAAGACCCATTTGTAACTCATTCTTTCCTTCTGGCTTCCAGGTGTCAGACATCATTATCTATTTTCTTCTTTTCTTTGTAGCTTTTCTACATCATTCATTGGATTGTCCTGGTGAACATGCTTTGGTCACTTCCAGACTATTATTAGTTCGAATACTGAGTCTAGCACTCTAACTTTTGTACGGTAGTAGAGGGCGTACCAGCCATATGCATTGTGTCAACATTATGTCATGCTTTCTGCTTTGACCACTGTCACCATTTGCCATATCAGTCACATTTGCTGTTACTTGACCAGTTTCACTGGATGTGTTACTGATGTCACTAGTTTATTGCAAACGGGATCCCCATCTACTAATATTTCCATTTCTGTTCCTGGTATGGGAATGGGTCACTAATATTATTAGTTCACACCATGAATGTTCCACGCATGTTTCCCATGTGCAAAAAACATGGCCATGTACCCCAGGTTTATTATAGCCACAATTGCATTCATGCTTCATATTACGTATGGCTCCCCTTTCCCTAACGGTGTCATATGTAGGGTCATTTCTATCATTACTTCCCATTAGGAAGGCACTATCTTATCTAGGTATATTACAGGCATGCTCACTTTCATGACAAGTCACTGGAAAGCAGGAAAACAATGAAAGCTATGCAGAAAATTGAAAATATGCTGGTTTAAACTGGCATGAGACTTTAATAATGAGGAAAGTGATGAATTTAGTGTGGCACCAAGGTAACAGATTCATAGCCAAAGACAGGGAGAAACTAAAAGTAAGCAATGATATGAATTTGAAACAGAAGCTGAACATGTGTCATAAAAACACAAATGATTAAGTTGTTTAGCAGCACAACTGTATGATGGAATAAGGCTAATAAGGAGACAAGCTCCTAGATCAGAAACTTTATGAAGATGGGTATGCTGGAGGTGAGAAAAACATATAAAAAGAAACGCCATTAATGGACAAGCAATTCTACAGCTGAAAAATAAAGAATGGAGAAAGGCATAATAATGCTGACAAGTCACAATGTAATGGAATGAGAAATAGCTATGGCATGTCACCAGTAACATTCCAGGCCTGGCATGAATTTAGGAAGGCAATGCTATACTGCTAATAAGAGTAGCCATGTTAATAGCATAAGCAGAGGGCAACTCAGCACTTGTTTTAATCAACAATGGGTGCTCTGTAAAATCCATGGTGCCGAATGTCTATGCAAAATATATTAGCCAGCAGTCCTGCAGGCTGCAATATATACAAAATGAAAAGAATCACAGTTCAGGACTAAGAAGCTGGTAACTTCATCAATCACAAAATACATGGGTAAGGCTGATTAAAAAGATTAAATGCCTCATCATCCAATAGAAATGGCAGTGCAGTTGTACTTTGCTCTCTTCTCTCTCTCTCTCTCTCTCTCTCTCTCTCTCTCTCCCATTTATCATCAACTCTAATTTTCAGAAATGGCAGGTCAGGGCAGAATCTGTAGGAGGATAGTACTACTGCTTAAAACATAAACAGTTATATATATGAAGGTTCAACAACGTTTTGAATGTCATTGTCATAAATGACATATCATATATTCTAGCTATACATAGGTTCATAGGTTCATAAGTTCATACTAGGCTATCTGCCCTAGGGCATTTATAAGCCTAGCCAGAGTGTGTTTGGCTTTCGGCACCCATTTTAAATTAATTTTTGCTACGCCCTTTTTCGAGGTTAGTATACTGTGTCTCTGTCTAACAGTGATACAGAAGTGATACCCGTGGTAAACGTACGATCCCCCATCCACTCATCAAGATTCCTCTTGAAGAGAGTCAATGAGGGACTCTGCCTAACCTGGACTGGGATTTTATTCCAGAGTGAAGGGAGCCTCTGGGTTATGAATCTGTCCCTCCAGCATGTCCTATTTATTTCAATGCTGAGGTTCAAGTCTCTCGAGCACGTAGCTCGATGAGATTTGGATTTTCTGAGGTGCAGCATGTCCATTAATTCCAGGTTGGACATGGCTTAATATCTCAGGCAGAGATCGCCTCTGAGTAGGTGGTATGCCACTGAGTAGAGCTGGAGTTTCTTTAACCGGGCAGCATATGGCATCTGTTTGAGCCCTTTGATCCTCTTGGTGAGGTACTTTTGAGGTCTTTCCAGTTGCTGCAGGTGTCTGGTAAGGTACATCCCAAAAGGGGCATTGTACTCAATTATGGGCCTGATGAGGGATGAGTAAAGAGGCACGATGACCCCCCCTGATCTAGATGTGAATCCCTTCATGATTAGTGGGCTATATAAAATGTTTTTCTAACCACTTTGGCCACGTGGTTGTCAAATGAGAGATTGCTATCAACTTGGGTCCCCAGGTCCCTAATTACTTCTTCTGTACTTAATGGATTACCACCTATGTGGTAATTTGTGGGCACTTTGTTTTTGCCAAAGGGGATGACTATACACTTTTTGACATTTAGCTTGAGGCCATGGCTCTGGCACCAGTTGTCTGTTTCTATGAGGCCCTTTTGGAGGATGCTTGTGTCAGCTGGAGAGTCGATTATAGGGCCCAGTTTGCAGTCATCTGCGAACTTTGTCAGCCACAGTCCTTCCGTGTTGGCCTGTACCTCCGAGAAATATATACCGAACAGGAGAGGTCCCAGGACTGAGCCTTGTGGGATGCCACTTGTAACTAGTTTGGAGTCTGACATGGCTCCAGCAATTCTAACCATGTGGGTTCTGTCCTTGAGCCAGTTTGCAACCCATCTAGTGACATAGGGGTTTATATTTAAGCTGGTGAGCTTATCTATAATGCCTGAGTGGGGTATTGTATCGAAGGCTTTTGCGAGGTCCAGGTAGGCTGTGTGGACCACCTTCCCCTCGTCAATGGCCTTGGTGACTGTTTCAAAGAAATTGACCAGGTTTAAGAGGCAGGATCTGCCCTTAACAAAGCCAAACTGGGTAGGATCCAGTGTCTTTAGGTCCCCAATATCTTTTAATATGAGGTCCATGATGATCCTTTCCATAGCTTTGCAGACCAAGCTAGTCAGGCTTATGGGATGATAGTTTCCAGGATATGTTGAGGCACCACCTTTGTGGAGAGGGACCACCGTTGCTGTATGCCACTCTTTGGGTACATATCCTGTGGTAAGGCTGAGATTGAACAGTAGTTTTATGTTTGGGTTTAGCTCTTCTTGGAGTTCATGTAGGACTCAGCCCGGGACTCCGTCTGGTCCCATTGATGCTGTGTTTTTTTGCTTTGGAGAGGGTGGCTCTTACCTGAGCATCTGAGATGTCAGGGTGGCAGCACTCTGCTGGGATAGATATTTGCTCTTTTGGTGGGGAGGGGGGGGAGAGAAGTTTACGCTGAACCTGTCAGCTAGGATGTTGGCAATGTCTGTGGGTTTGGTGTATTTTTTGTCATTTTGGACTAATTCTGAGCATATCTGGGAATTCCCACCCAGGTTCCTGACATAACTAAAGAAAGCCTTGTGATTATCCTTAGTGTCCTGTGCAATTTTTCTCTCGAAGCTGGCCTTAGACGATTTTTATGAGTGCCCGTAGTTTTTTGCTAACACTGATCAGAGATGCCTTCCCTTTTTGGGATTTTGCTCTATCATGTAGTAGCTTCCTCCTTCTATTGTATAGTTTGTTTATGGCTGGGGTCCACCAGACAGGACGTCTGCCTTTGGAGGATTGGGTCTTGGTTTTATTTGGGATTGCATGATCCATGCATTCCTGAAGGTGTTCATAGAATGCATTTATAAAGGATTCTTCGGTCTGGGCTGTATTTTCCACAGGCCTGGGGGCTTTGAAGGATTCCACCTCGGTTTTGAGGAGTGTGAAATTTGCTTTAGAGAAGTTTTTCACTGTGGTTTTCTGGGCAGGGGGTGGGGTCGGGATGTGAATATCCAGTGAGATTAGTTTATGGTCTGATCTTACCAGTGAGGGATACACTTCTGGTCTGGAGCATAGAGTCCCCATGTTGGTGATGATCAGGTCCAGTATGTTTTCCCCTCTTGTGGGAGTGGTAACAAGTTGTTCCATAGCATTTGAGTTTATAAATTCTAGGAACCTTTGAGCTAGAGTGTTGGAGCTAGAGTAATGCTCCCAGTCTATGTTTGGGTAGTTGAAGTCACCCAATATAATGGTGTTTGGAGAGACCTTCATATTTTCCAGTGTTCTCAGGAAGGCTGAGTGGGGTTCCTGGGTTTGGGAGGGTGGTCTGTAGCAGGCTATAAACTGGAAGGCAGTTTTACCCACTGTTAGTTGCCCATGGATAGTCTCTGATGCTTCGTGCTGTGCCACCAACCTGGAGGTGTGGGTATCTTTGACAAATATTGATACTCCCCCTCCTTTTCTGGTTCGGTCCATGTTTTGGGGCCGAAAAGCATGGTATGAGGTATAACCTGGTAGTGCTGGGGTGCTCTCAGGAGCCTTGAACCAGGTTTCTGTTACTGCACAGATATCGATGTTCTCCATGCTAAGGAGAGTTTCGAGTGCATGCATCATGAGGTTTAGACTTCTGGCGTTGAGTAGCATTACTCTTAGTTTCTTATCCTTTGTGATACCTATGGAGGTGGGTTTGTCTTTTGAGCGTTGCCTAAAAAAGGCAATATGGGGGTAGCAAGAGCCTTTGCCAATATCCGAAAGCCCAGGGGTGACAGGTGCAAGCCATCCCTAGCGAAGCATCGTGGCCAGTCAAGCATGTCATCCCAGGCTGACAGGCATTGGATCCCCTTTGAATGACATCAATACTTAAGCCAATTGTTGAAATTGATCATCTTGTCTTCATATTGTGGCATCATTCTTGGTGAGGGTAAGATGCTACTCAAGGTCAGGATCATACTGGCCTGGGCCACATGCTCAGAGAGCTCCTCTATGTCTCTTTTCATGTAGTCCAGGGAGGTACGTCTCAGGTCATTCACACCGGCATGGACAATGACTGAGTCATATTTGTACTTGCCTTGGAGTGACCTGAGTGTTTGTGTTATGTGGCGGATCCTAGCGCCCGACAGGCAGCTCACCGTGACCTTCTCCTTGTTCAGCCTGGTGAGCAGGACGTCAGTGTGCCTGATGATAGAGTCACCTATTACAAGTGTATCAGTTGTGTTGTTTAGCCTTAAGGGCTGTGACTGTTCAGCACACTGGCTTTGTGAGCTATGTGTTGCACATGTTTTGTTTTGGGGTAGCGGTTGCTTGGGTGTCTGCTTTGGAGGTCTCTGCTGCTTAGGCAGATTTTTATTTAGAACCTCCGAGTATGTTTTTGTGTGTTTATGTGTTTGGTTTGCTGTCGTGGTAGGTCTATGTGAGACTGAAATTGTAGTGAGTGTAGTTTCTTTCTCCTCCTGACAGGTTTCTCCAGTACTGAGTTGAGAGAGCTTAGCCTCCAGTTTGGCTATATGGTTGCATCTCTCACGTGTTGGAATTTGTTGGGAGGAGGAGAGGGTTGTCTGTGTACATGAGACAGTTGTAACATTGCCGCAAGATTCCCAGATTCACCAGCTGGACCGGAGAGGAGATTGACAACTGACCTTTGGACATTCTAGAATAGTATTGGGAATTCCTTTCTAATTGAAAAAAAAGGGCCAATGGGAAACAAGGTACGCAAGGGGAGTTTGTGAGGGTGTAGTTCTTTTAATTTTTTAGTGCTGACTTATATAATTGCTTTAGTGAGCAAGTGCCAGGTAACTTAAATGCAATGTGTTACAGGTAACTTAAATGCAAAAATGACAAACAGTAACTTTCTTTCAAGTGAAACAAGGAAATAAGTACAATAAGCAATGCAGATGTCACTAGGGATCCACAGAAGCACTGAAAAGCCGCATTTTAGGTGGAATTAGTGTGTCAGGGAAATAACAAGCAAACAAGCATACAAACAAAGCTAGATTCAGCAGGCCTGGATCTAGTCTATACTACAGCAAACAAGGTGTACCAATTCCAGCAAGAAACAGTTCAAATATGCAGGCACTATAAGCCTTTAACCAGAAATTCCCAGCTCAGAATGGCAGAGTCCAGCCTCTCCTCCCACAAGAGTGCAGACCATGAACCTTCTTAATGTAAAATAACTGGCCTGAAGCCCAAGTGCTTAAACCAGAACTAATACACTTTTAGAATAACAGACATTGAGCCCTCAATCAGCAGTTCCCAACTTAGAAGGATGTAAGCTACCTGTCCTGCCACCACAGTGCAGGCCACAAACCTTCCTAATGTAAAACAACTGGTCTGAACCCAAGTGCTTAATCCAAAAGACTTTGAATGATAGCGACACTTTAATCAAGTTACTACCAAGCAGTAATAAATACAATTGAATACTTTAAAGAATGCCTGGATTAGTGCTCAAGTTATGCAAACAAAACTAGATTCAGCAGGCCTGGATCTAGTCTATGCTACAGCAAACAAGATGTACCAATTTAGTAAGAAGCAGTACAAATATGCAGGCACTATAAACCTTTAACCAGAAATTCCCAGCTCAGAATGGCAGAGTCCAGCCTCTCCTCCCACAAGAGTGCAGAACACGAACCCTCTTAATGTAAAATAACAGGCCTGAAGCCCAAGTGCTTAAACCAGAATTAATACACCTTTAGAATAACAAACACTGAGCCCTCAAGCAGCAGTTCCCAACTTAGAAGAATGTAAGCTACCTGTCCTGCCACTACAGTGCAGAGCACAAACCTTCTTAATGTAAAACAACTGGTCTGAAGCCCAAGTGCTTAAACTAAAAGGCTTAGAGTGAGTTACACCAAGCAGTAATAAATACAATTGAGTACTTTTAAGATGATGTAAAAGCAAAATAAAGTAGGAAGAAACACAAATACAGTAAAAGCAGATACATTTTTTTTTTTTTTTTTTGAGTGAGCAAATGAGATGGGCTCAGAAGGAGTATCCAAGTGCAAATTTACAAGAGAGGCGGGCAGTTTCAAAGCCACCAAGATTAACACCAAGACAAAAACAGTGAGGGTGGGTGGGGACCTACTGAAAAAACAGTCAACTTCTAGCTAGATATTGCTCAATGCAGCACAAACAAATTACTTTAAAAAGTGCAGATAAAAGTTACTACACATATGCGTTCAATTGATATCATGCAGGTCTTAACCGGCCAAAGCTCACAGTTTAAACAGAAGATAATTCACTGTACCACTTGTATAAGACAGAAACTGAATGACAATGAAGGAAACTACTACCCCCACCTATCACTGGCTAGGCAGGTTTTTAACAAGCCTTAACTAAAAATACCACATGCACTACTGAAAAAACAGGTAACTTCTAGCTAGATATTGTTCAATGCAACACAAACAAATTACTTTAAAAAGTGCAGATAAAAGTTACTTAGCTACACTTATGCATTCAATTGATATCATGCAGGTGTTAACCGGCCAAAGCTCACAGTTTAATATATTATATGGGTGGCCCCTTGGCTTTGCCCCAGTGACTTGATATTGTGGCTTCAATCCTCAAGACCAGATCAGCCTCTCAGTGGGTTGGAGTCTAATTATCTCCAGATCAGGTTCTAATCAGAAGACCGAAAACACATTCTGTCGAATGCGTTTTGGTCGAACTTCAAATGTTGAAAATGCAAAATGACAAAGCAGCTTTTAAGCGAATTCTTTTCTTGGGAAAAAGTCACTTGGCTGCTTCCGTCACTTTGCTGTTTTCGGCACTATAGTGCAATCTCGGAGTTGGTATATTTAAGTAGGGGTGTGTGGGGGTGAAGCCTCCCACTTAAAATAGTGTTTAGTGTGTTTTTTTTTTTTTTTTTTTGGGGGGAACAGCGATTTTTTTTCCTGGGAAAAAAAAAACACTGTTCTGACTTTACACTCTTTTTAGTTTTCTTTGTTTTGTGGTTGATATAACAGAGTTCGATCTTTTGATCGTTCGCTGTTATAATATAGACCCTCCAGATCATAGCTAAAAGGGGTATTGGAACTGACCATTTATCTGGTTGCCAAATAGTAAATCCATAAATCAAACTAAATTCCTAGACAGAGAAGCTGTTGGGTAGCCCTGGTGGTGTATCATTGTCAGTGTTTCATGAGGTGGATGTTTCCTTATGCAGTGAAACCATCCCCTTCATGATTATTATGCATGATGCTGAAGTAGGGTTTGGAAAGCTAGCCCAAGGATATAAGTGTGCCTCATACCTATGTTATTCTAGCTGCAGAGCTGCTTCAAAGACTAACTTTGATCTGAGACGTATCTGAATTTCATGTACTAAACGTATTGCAGAATTACAAACGGAGATTTCTTAGAATTGTTTTTTAACCTGTGCTATCTGGCTGAAATATAAGGCTGGAAGCTGTTGTAATTTGCATTCTGAAGGCTCCATTCATTACTTTGTCTTCTTCTAGACTACCTAACTTTTGGGAAGCTTGTTAAGTTCCTAAATACTCCACCTGCACATTATTTATCTTACTACAATCACACGTGTTGCTGCTTGACATTTTCTAGGCAGTTATTCAGAACAGCCACTGTTGCTTGGATGACCACAATTTTATTTATTTATTTATTAATTTATTTATTTTACATTTGTTAACCGGGAAAGTCCAATTGGACACAGGTCCATTTTTAGTGGAGGCCCGGGGAGATAAGCTCCAAACAACACATACATAGAATAACAGGAAATTACATGGAACATTCATTTCATGTTATGAGAACTTTCATTGCATACACACAAGGAAATGATAAATACAGTATGGAATACATTAAATTAACAGCTCATACAAAAGTTAAACATTGAGGTATAGAGTTGTCATCTACTAATTTTCTGCATCCACTTTAAACTGTGGAAGCCTCTGTGTTGTTTGAAAATTTTTTGGGCCTTGCCTTTATACATTCTGTTGTAATGCCTATGGCATATTCTTCTTTAGACAAGATAACTTCCTCCCCTAGTATGAGATTACCAGGATATTGAGCAGGTATGTTTAACCTGTTTTCAATCAAGTCAGCAGTGGTAAATTTAGCTTCAAACTTGCCTATTGACCTTCTTTGCTGAATGTTATAGGTCCAAATGATGATCTGATTGCTTTTAAGAAAATTCTTATGTTTCCTCAAGTCTGTAGCCAAGGGTTAGTTGCTGCACTGTCTGTAATAAATATGTGGATCTCACTGTATTTCAGATGCAATACAAAAAAAATAGGATAGGAAGCACTAATGATACAATCTTTGGTGTTGCTCTTTGTTGTATCTGTTTTTAAATGCAACATAGTACTGTGTGATTGCACAGTTGTCATTAACTTTCATTTGACTGTTTTTACAACTTAAATATCTAAAGCCATAGATAGGACAAGTACCTCTCCTTACATTATTTACATTTTCATCACATGGTTTATCTTATATCAACTGCTGCATTGATATGCCAGGAAGCTTTCCATTAACAGAAGACCCTATTAAGTTGTCAGTTTATTATACATTTTATTTGTCTTCTCTTTCTCCATTCCCACTACATTTCCTGCCCATTTATTCAATCCCTTTATTTTAGTTCTGCTTACATTTAAGATCCAGAAACTTTTCAGTTACTACCTTGCCAGTGTCCATATCATTTAAGTTAATTTCTTATTTTCGGTGCCAGTCCACAATTATTTGTAACCGTATGCTCACTGGTTCCCATCCTACTAACTGCCGGCCCTTCCTACTTAGCAATATGAACTTTAAATGTTAAACTTAATGTATGCATACATTTTACATAATCAGATATATCTGCAAACCTGCATTCATTCACCATCCAGTCAGTATGTCAAATATAATTGGATACATCCTTCCTGTTCACCTACTCACATCACTAACACATTCTTTATCCTTTCTGTCACAGATACATTCATTCCTAACTGCCTTTTTTCACTGTTTCAAACCCTCTCAAGTATCACACTGCCTAATTCATTTCCTAGTACTATTAACTGTATGCAACACACCTTGCATAGTTTGTGACTATGCTGTAACTTTCAAGGCTAGCACATATCAACATCATTTTACCTATAACTGATTAGGCCTCCCAAATCAGCATAAAGAAACAAATCTGGCAAACACTGACTTCTTGAGATAATTGGCACTAAAATCTCTCACTGAGCTTATAACATCTATCTAATGTCCTTGCCTATACTGATCACTCATTCAGTACATTCTACTGGACAGCTAAGAGAATAAAACTTGCTACTGTATGATCACCTCCACAAACTTTGCAGACCAGGCTGATCCATCATATAATTAATTCACATTAACTGGCCTAATATTTGTAGTGACAAGGATGTTATCTCTGTATGCAGTAAAATCATCCCTACCTTATCTGAAAGCACTAGCAGACATTTCATTTTACACAATCAGTATGCAAGATTAAGTAATATTTCATGCATGACTTACAAGCTTAAAGTACTGTTCAACTTGTATGATGCATGTTTGCAGGACTGAATGATGTTTGATGATCTTAAGAAGTCTAGGAAAACAGTTTAAAAATGCAGCAAGGTTAACTATCTGAGGGAAAAACAGCATTCATTGATTCATGTTCCTTATCATGTCCGGAAGGAAATCAGCAGTTATTGACTAGAGGTTGGTATTTCACCTCCCTTATTTGTTAACCAGGTAAGCCCACTTGACACAGAGTAACTTTTTAGGGGTGACCCAGGAGCAATGTCTGGTTAAGTGACTTGCTCAAGCTCACCCAATATGCAAATGAGGGAAGAGGGAATAAAACCGATCACATTATGGCTCACAGGAACTACAGCTCAGAGCCTTACCCTTTGTACCCAACTGCCAGACAGATTCCAAAGTACCTCTTAATATACCACTGTTGAAAGCATCTAAATTTTGCATAGTTATTGATGTTAATAAATTAATTCTCTGTCAGTACTTCTCATCATTCTGCTATCTTTTAAAATCTGCCCCCTCCTGAAAGTAACTTGTCCCCACACAAAACCCATATGTTCTGACATGTTTTTTTTTTTTTGCAAAACACCTTTACTGAATTATCACTTGTGGCATAGGCAAATGTACATTCATATAAAAGTAATCAAACTATATTAACACAACAAACATTATACTTCATATATATTACTATATATCATATAACCTAAGCAATATTACATAAATTATTCAGTTCCTGCCTTTTTTAAACAAGACACATCTTTAGTAAACCATCACTTACTACATTGGCAATCATACATTTATATAAATGAAAAACCACACTGAAACAATCATAGTTGCAAGCATTTTACATCTTAAACCATACCGACACACTCCCAGTTGCAAACATTAAACATCACTTTTAATCTACCCAATCTATCTCACTCAGACATTACATAGCTCATTTAAGTCTTGTCACCTTTTAAGCCTCATTCCTCCATTGTATGCATTGTTTCCACAATTCCCATTTTTTTCCTGTTTAGTTTGCTCCTACCCTTTTCTAAATATCTCAATTCTAGTTGTTTTATCTCTGTTAATATATTCACTACTTCCAGTATAGTTGGTTTAGATTTTATTTCCATTTTCAAGTAATTGCTTTTTTGGCAGCCACCATTATTAGACACAGCAAGGCCTTACCACATCTAGGCAATTCCAATTTTATATCATAGCTCAGAAAAATCATCTCCCTTGTCAGACTGGTCTGCCCACCCAGCATATCTGGCAGTGCTTCCTGCAGGGATTCCCTAAAGTCCACCAACTCATCACACTTCCAGAAAATATGTTGCCAGTTGTCTCTTTCTTCCCCTTCACACCTTCAACATTTGATGTCTGCCTGACAAAACATTCTCTGGAGTCTACTTGGGGTATAAAAAATATCTACGTAAACATTTCCAGGAAAAAAATCCTAAATCTTTTAGATTTTGTTGCATACCTGGGAGGCATACATATATCCTCCAATTGTTTTTTTGTGAATTGCTTATCTAGTCTCTCTTCCCAATCCTTTCTAACCTCCTCTGTTTGAGTCTTATAGTTATCATGCAATATTTTATATGCTCTACTATTTATTCTATTTTTAATGGCAGTGTCTGTTCTAGATTCTATTAAAAACTCTACCAGTGCTGGTCTTTTGTTTAGAACCCCCTATTTCTTTCATTTTGCCTATACTCTGATATCAATCCCTGATAGGGAGGGCAATTTCGAACCTGCAGTCCAAATAAATTCTTGGAGTCTTCCCATTCTATCATCTTTCCCTCTCTCGAAAATTTGCTCCCAATACCTTAGTTCCTTTGCCAGTTTCCATCAATAAATTCCAGTCCCCTCTTGCCTATCGGCTGTATCCTTAATTGTAGTCATTCCTATCAGTGGAATCTCGTTTCTCCATTCCCATGTTGGTTTAGTTCTTAGAATACTTTCTACTACTTTATGGATATAATATTCTGTATGATTATTGTTGTTCTCCTTAAAGTCCTGCATCCAAAATCCCAGTCTCTCCTTGTTTCTTGAAGTCCCTCCTGTTTCATTATCATCCCTTTCCACTTTGAATTATAGTTTTCTGCTTGTGCTATGTATAAGAGTCTTAACTGTGTAGCTCTGAAATATCCTTTCAAATTGGGTACTCCCAATACGCCCTGTTCTACTAGAAGAATCAGCTTATCCCACTTGACTATTGCCAGCTTTCCCGCCCAGATAAAATCTTTCAGCTTTTCATTAATTGCTACCCACATCTTCTCTGGTTGAGAAAAACATGCCTGACCTCTGTATTAGACTAAAGGGACTAAACACATTTGAACTGCCTGTATCTTACTATACATATCCATATAACAAAGCTTCCATTTTCTCAGTTTTTTCTATTATCTTTGTTTAGTCTCTTCCCACATATCCATAACTGCCACATTAGAATAAATTTTAATTCATACTCCTAAATACTTCATTTTATCATGTCCCTATAAATATGGGTATTCCTGAACAGTTCATGTGTGGGTACGTAATTTACCACTATTGTTTTTGTTTTAGCTTCATTCATTTTGTATCCTTAAAGATCAGAAACTGTCTCAAAATGTTCCACAACACTGTAATCTCTTTTTCTGGTTCTGTCAGCTATAAAATAATATCTTCCGCAAATAAAGCCAGCTTTTCTTGACTACCATACCAATTATATCCCTGAATTTCTGAGTATCTTATTTTCTTTGTCAGTGGTTCTAGATATAATGCAAATAATAAAGGGGAAAGAGGAAACCCCTGCCTGTTTTCTCTGTTCAAGCAGAAATTGTCAGAGAGGACCCCATGATCCCTTTTATATCCTCCTACTCAACCTTATAATTTTTTCAGGAAATGCAAATGCTTCCATTGCTCTGCTCATAAAATCCCAGCTGACTCTGTCAAATGCTTTCTCTGCATCAAGACCCACCAACAACAATGGTATCTCTTCACCTCTGGATCATCAATGTTCTGTTAAAGTTATCAAATGTTTGCCTCCCCTCCATAAAACCACATTGATCCATACCTATCAGTTTTGGCATTACTTTAGCCATTATAGTCAGGAACACTTTATAATCACGATTTAGTATTGAATGGACATATATGAAGCTGGATTTGATGGATTTCTACCCTCTTCAGTTATTACAGCTGCCACTGCTTTATTCTAGGACAGTCCCCTCTTAAGATACTATTAAACAAAACCTTCCAGATCTTTGTCATTTTTTTATCTCCTATCTCACAGACTCTCACAGGAATATCTTTGATTCCTGGGGACTTTCCTATAGATTCAAAAACCACCAAAGGAAGATAGAAAATACGATTTGTATTACCACGAAAGAAAAACTCCACTGCACTTCTGAATAATAATTTAATCCACTCGAAGGTAAAAAACACAATAACTTCTTCTCCACAATAATTTTCTCTAGCGCCTCGGCAAAACTTGCCTTTACAGAGTAAAAATTCCACAACACTGAATACTCACTTTAAATACATTTCAAAAGACACACCTCTACTAACAATCAAGTAATTACTATCAATTAATTACCAATTAAGAAGACAAACTACAAGCAGTAAAAAATGTATTTAAAAAAACATCTATACAAAAAAGAATATATACATTTTTCATGAACTTATACCAAACTTTTCCAAGAACAATCATGGTTCAGTCCATTTGGATTTAAAGTATTAAATTTTAGTATAAGACATAATTCCTTTCTCCTTAATATTTGTTTTACATAATGTTCACTACAATATACCTCATTATTAACTTTATCCAATACTGTGGCTTTTAAATTGTCAGGTTTACTATTATGATACTTATAAAAATGTACTGCTAAAGGGCTACTTTCTTTCTGATTTTTAATATCTCTAACATGTTCTTTTAACCTACAACACAACGTTCTTTTGGTTTCTCCTATATAAAATTTGCCACACGGGCATTCTATACCATAAATAACTTGTTCTGATTTACAATTAAAAGTTCCTTTAGTTTCAAAAGCAATTCCATTAATAATTTTAAACTGTGGAACTATATACTTACATATAGTACACTTTCCACATTTTCTAGTACCTTGATATTTCACTTGTTTATACATTAACATCCTTGGTGTTTTAAATCGACTATGTACTATGAAATCCTGAACATTCTTAAGAAC
>NC_056725.1:943509026-943535313 GCF_019279795.1 Protopterus annectens | reverse complement strand
TGACCAATGCAGGAAAGATAAAGAGAAAGATAAAGAAAATAAATTCAGTGGAATGGAATCCATATTATACAGACAGTCACTGCGAGTGATTCATGAAGGGTGTCACCTAATGGGAAAATACTTTTAGTACAGTAACAAGATTCAATTTCACAGTTGTCTGACATTGTTTTTTTTACTATTATTATAAGATTTTATTCTTCTAGAATCTTAGGATATTTGCAACTGAGGGGATTTGTTTCCAAGACGAAAATGTCCAAAGCAATGCTTCCTGTGAAATGTGGAGAAACTGTGTTATAAATATATGTCTGCATGAGTACATGCACTAATAAGCAACACTGTTGCAGAACATATGACAAATAATTACCAGTGAAGGGAAAAAAGCATGTAGCAACTAACATAAAACAAAAGCAAACAAAAGAAAATACAATTGCCTAAGTTGGGATAAGCTTTCCACTAAGTTTTACAAAAAGCAAGCACATACTAAAGATTTAATTTCACTGCTGCAAAGGATGCAGGTTTGAGTTTGACTAGATAGCATCTCAGGCTAATGCTAAACCAGTCATTCAACTAATAGTCTCTGGGTAGGGGAGGGGAAGTTCAAAACAACAAACTGTAAATTCTAAGCAGTTCCTATCATAAACATCCAACAGTGAAGTTTGTGAAATCTAACCTGCAGTATGCACACAAGCTTGTCTGAAAATTCTGACTCTGTGTGAATATGTGACTTACACTACACTAAAAGGTAAACAAAATAGTCTGGTAAACAACAGATTTTAGAAACAAAATAATGTCTCTTTATAAGAATTGCATTACTGCTGTGCTTTCTAGAGTAGCAGCAGCAGTCTGGTCGTAAAATGTCTGAAAGGCTACTTTTCTGAATGGATAAAATGCACAGATTACACCAATGAATGGCTCACATGGAAAGCTGTTGTCAGTAGAGCTGCAATTTGAGATGGAATGTGGCTAACTCCTTTGAAGCTTCCTGCAGGCACACTTCCCCTACCCCCCTCAGCCACAGGTGAGCATGCTCAGAAAGGCAAACTTGAATAGTAAACAAAGGCTGAATCAAAACAAAAAATCCCTGGGATTGTCCCTTTAACATGTGAATTCTAGGTAGAACAGTTGGAATAAATTTTAACCCTGTATTTAATACATTTCTATCATTTTCTGTTAGTTCCATTCCTGACAAATTAACTACATACTCACAGTTCAATGGACATCCCATCTCGTTGTGAAAATCAGTACCATTTACCCCTTTTGTGATACCGCTGATTCCCAAACCCTCCCCTCTGTTGTCCCTGTCCATTCCAGCTCCGCTTTCGACTGGAACGATCATTTTGAAAACATTCCAGTCCCTTGCTATTTCCTGGATTGGGGAGTGCTGGAAATAATTCGGCATCTGAGTCGTCTTCCGTGTGCGATAAACCACTTTCAGCTGAAGCTTGCCCTTTTCCTCCTACCACGCCATTATGCTCAGCTCGTTCGAATTGTACTCGCTTCCGGTTCACTTTGGTGTTAAATAAGAACGCCCTCTTGTTGTCGTAATCACGCAAGTCCCTATGTAACTTGTTTTTCTTCCGTTCTATTAAATCTGACTCATAGTCCAATAATTGCTGATTGGTTTGCACTAGAAACTGTTGTAAATCCTCATTTTTGATTTTATTACAGATTTCCACACATAGATTCTTGATTTCTTCTCTTAACTTCTGTTTTTTTAGGTTGTCTCTTTCTATTAATATACGGACCCAGTCTCTACTGCACCGATGTGCAGCTTGTATCCATCTGTCATGGAACTGCTTATCCTCGGCATTCATCAGATCAAACAGAGTCGATGGACTTTTGACAGTTCGTAGACCCCGAGGAGTAATATCCAACTCCTCATACCGCTGTAGACTTTGGAGATTCAAAAAAACAGATGTTTCTTTGTATAACAATTTCTCTATCTGAGAAAATAGTTCTTGAATATCAGGAGCAACTGTAGCATCCGATTTCCTGCCAGTTCTAGCAAACGGATTTTGCTGCCACAGTTTTCTGTCCTGCTGCCATTTATTATACATAGCTGAAGCTCTTTCAGGAACAGAAACATCTTCTCTGCCTATACCAGGTCTCAAAATGTTCCACAACACTGTAATCTCTTTTTCTGGTTCTGTCAGCTATAAAATAATATCTTCCGCAAATAAAGCCAGCTTTTCTTGACTACCATACCAATTATATCCCTGAATTTCTGAGTATCTTATTTTCTTTGTCAGTGGTTCTAGATATAATGCAAATAATAAAGGGGAAAGAGGAAACCCCTGCCTGTTTTCTCTGTTCAAGCAGAAATTGTCAGAGAGGACCCCATGATCCCTTTTATATCCTCCTACTCAACCTTATAATTTTTTCAGGAAATGCAAATGCTTCCATTGCTCTGCTCATAAAATCCCAGCTGACTCTGTCAAATGCTTTCTCTGCATCAAGACCCACCAACAACAATGGTATCTCTTCACCTCTGGATCATCAATGTTCTGTTAAAGTTATCAAATGTTTGCCTCCCCTCCATAAAACCACATTGATCCATACCTATCAGTTTTGGCATTACTTTAGCCATTATAGTCAGGAACACTTTATAATCACGATTTAGTATTGAATGGACATATATGAAGCTGGATTTGATGGATTTCTACCCTCTTCAGTTATTACAGCTGCCACTGCTTTATTCTAGGACAGTCCCCTCTTAAGATACTATTAAACAAAACCTTCCAGATCTTTGTCATTTTTTTATCTCCTATCTCACAGACTCTCACAGGAATATCTTCGATTCCTGGGGACTTTCCTATAGATTGGTTATAAATCACAAACTCATCTCCTCCTATCCTAACCATTAGTAATTGAGCCTCATCTACCGCTAACCTTGGCCAAAATATTTTTAATATTTCTACAGGATTTTTTGTTACCTTCCTTGCTATAGGCTCCCAAGGTGTGGCAACAGCCCTTTCTACTTTCTGTTGCCTGAGTTATTGTGTTAAAAGTTTTTGTGCTCAGTGTTATTATCAAAACAATAGCTGCTTAACAGCACTCTTTCTAAGCTCATGCATACTATCGAGGTAATCCCTTATTTTCTGCCTAGCATTCTGCAGTTGATCGTCTTCTTGTTCTGTGAGATTCCCCCTATTATGCAATACTTTAACATTTATCAGTCCTTCGAAATAATTATTGTTACTTCTTAACCATAGCTCCCTTTCTTTTATTTCCACCTTGTTTTTAAACTCCATCTTAATTTTATCCCACTCCCTAGCTATATTTTCAGAAGAAATGTCTATCCTAACAGCTCCTGAATAATCTCCACTATCCATTCCTTTAAATTCCTCTCTTTTTATCAGATAGGTGGGAAAGAGCCAGTGTCTCATTTATATTTCATTAACCTGTGGTTTTACTTTAACTATTATTGGCACATGATCTGAAATAGTTAGGTGAGTATCAACACCTTCAATTAAATGCACATGTTCCTGTGAAATGTGAAGTCAGTCTACCATAGCCCAGTTTTTATATCTTAGAGAATAATATGCAAATTCACTCTCAACTACTATTACTGTATTCACATCTTCCATGCCAAATATTTTCATAAATTTCTTTAAAAATCTACCCTCATTTGGTATATTTTTTCCATCTAGGCCCCCAGGCACATCTTCACTGCTGCAAATCAAATTCCAGCCCCTCATATAAGTAATATTACTTGCTGAAAACTGATTATTTCTCCCAGCATTTTCTTAAGCTCCATTATAGCAGTTTTAGGTGGAATGTAAATACAGGCAAGTGTAATCCTCCTCCCTTGTCAGTATCTTCTTAACACTACAAATCTGCCATTATTATTATTATTTTTTTATCTTCTTCTATCACTATTGGAGCTCCTCTTGAAATTAATATAAGTACTCCTATTTTCCTTTGTACCAGGTACTCTGCCAAATAGCCATCCTGAAAACCTTTCTTTATCAAATTCAGATGTTCAATTCTTTCTAAGTGTGTCTCCTGTAACATAGCTATTTGCAAGCTACATTTTAATATAGTTCACTACTCTTTCTTGCTTGTATTTATCTATGAGGACATTATATTTAAAGACATTAAAGAAACCATCATTGTATTAAAACATTATTATTCCCACCTTTTATGTATAACACTGTTTTTGTTAAATGTATATTTCCAGCTTTTGTGTTACATGCATACACTATTTGGCAGGTTGAACTTTTATACAGTTGTTTCTTGTCATATCCATTTGAGCCTATGTCACATCTTATAAAACATTTTGTTTTATTGAAAGCCCTCAAAAAGCACTCCTAATATCCCCCTAAACCCATTAACTTAATACTGACACAAACAACTATGTGCACCTTCAAATGTTGAAGTTTTACCCTCCTAATAAGAACAAAAGTCCCAAAACTGAAAGCCACAGTCCCACGACTGAAAGCCACACTCAAAGACTTGAGTTACCCTAAAACAAAGGTTATCCATGCTAAGATGGATAGTGCAGCCTGTACTTCTACTAAGTGCTGATTGGTTTTGTCTTATCTTTATAGATCTGCCAGCTGGGAAAACCTCTGAATGTTTTCAGAGAACATTAACTAACTTGGGAAAGCCCCTGAATGCTTTCAGAGAAAATTATCTACCTTGGGAAAACTCTTGGATACTTTCAGAAAACTTTATCTCCAAGCCAATTTCTTTTTTCTTTTTTTTTTCACAAGCCAATCACTCTCCACCAGACTGTAGCCAGTTTCTCTTTATCCATGGAGACATGAGACCTAAGCAGTCAGTTTCTCTTTATCAGATTATTTCCATGGAAACAAGAAGCCCAGCTGTAGAATTATTACTGAGCATACACGTATTTTCTAGAAAAAAGCCTCATAATATTCAATGTTCTTATTCATTTACTTGCTCTCTCTTAACACGTTACTAAATCACTCTAAGGTCTTTAATCCAGTCATTCCCACATGCAAGAATGAGAAAAAGCACATTAATTTTTCTTTTGTCATGCATTTATTAGAAGAAGAAGAAAAAGGGATAAGGGAGAATGAAAAAAAAAAAACAACAACAGCAGCACCTGTTTACAATCCTCATTACGCTTACAAATAACTGAAAAACTTTACTTTATAGCATGTAAAGAAAACCACAATCACAAAATTGGTACTATTTAAGAAAAAAATCTTTACTTACAGTTAACTTTCTCCATCTTCTTCCCCTCCCCAAAGCACTTTTCTGAACATTAATGACATGAAGTGTGGCATATGCTTTAGAGTCCCCCACTGCAACAAATTCTGAAAAAGCCCAATATTTATAGATTTTCTTGTTCTGTTTCATTTCACAAATGTAATTATTGCACTGTAATCCCATATTCATTTATTGATTTTATTACTGTTCATATTCTCGGCTGGGGTGCCATCTGTACATAGTCTGCATGTCATCCCTGTGGTCACGTGGGTTTCCTCTGGGTGCTCCGGTTTCGTCCCACATCCCAAAGACATGCAGTAGGTGGATTGGACAGTCTAAATTGGCCTTAGGTGTGAGTGTGTGCATATGTTTGTACCTTCTATGGAAGGTTGGGCGCTGGCAACTCAGCACTGTAAAACTCCACTGCCAATCATGAGTGGACAGATGATCCGCTGTGGTGACCCCTAACCGGGAAAAGCCAAAAGAAGAAGAAGAAGGTTTTATTACTGTTCATCTCCAAAATCCTGTCTCTGCTTTATTTCCAATGTACTCTTGATTCTTTTAGTCAACTCTTGTGCTCCCTTCCTTCTCTCCAACATTTTCCATTGAAAAATCTAAAAAGGTTTCTCAGGTACAGTTCCTCTGTGTTCTTTATTACCAGAAGAACAAAAAGCAGAATCTTGTTCTGTTTCACAACTAACTTTTTGTTGGACAGACTTTTGTATTTCCTCCTTAGCATGTACTTCATCAAAAAATAATTTTGTCCCTGCAGGGAAGAATACCTAGAAGACAACTGGATACAGCAGTTTGAATCTCACCTTTGCATCTTGACATTCCCAGAATAGTGGAATAAAGCTTTTCCTCTTCTGTCTGGTGTACAATGAGTAATCATTCTCCACAAGCACTCTGCTATCTCTGCTTTTAGTACTTTGTCCTTCTGCCACAGTTTTCTCAGAATTAACTCCTTCTGGTGGTAGGATTGCATCTTTATGATTAAAGGTCTATAGTACTTTCTTGTGTGCAGGTCTGGAGCATACACATGATGTGCCCTTTCAACCAACAACTCCTGCTGTGGAATACCAGTCCAGTTGCTTATTTGTGCTTTCATAAAACTAAGGCAGTCTGTTCCTTCCAGCTTCTTTGGTATAGCTGAAAATCTCAGGTTTTCCCTACGTGCTATGTCCTCTAATTCTATTATATTTTTAAACATCTCTTCCTGAGCAGTCTCATATTCAGAAGTCCCTTTCCTTCATTTTGACATCTGATTTTTGCAGCTTTATCATCTCATCTGAATATCTGTTTAAATCTTCTTCCATTTTTTCCAGCCATTTGTTGTTTGTGCTGATATACTCCGTCAGTGTTTTGTCTATTTTAACCAGGTCTGTATGGAGTTGTCTTATATTTTCCTGTAGATTACTGAAAGTCATGTCTGAAGGTTGCATTGCATCCTTTTCTTCATTTCGACATCTGATTTTTGCAGCTTTATCATCTCATCTGAATATCTGTTTAAAGCTTTTTCCATTTTTTCCAGCCATTTGTTGTTTGTGTTGATATACTCCGTCAGTGTTTTGTTTATTTTAACCAGGTCTGTATGCAGTTGTCTTATATCTTCCTGTAGATTATTGGAAGTCATGTCTGAAGGTTGCATTGCTTTCTGTTGAAAAGCTGTGTGTTCCTTCCTCACTTTCTGTAGCTGATTTTTTCCAGATCTTCTGTAATTCTTTATTCCAAGGCATTCAGGCAGTGCACATACTAGCCAGTTACTGAAATGTACCTATAAACACAAGTCTCCATATCTTCTCACATGTTGGTATTTATTCACCATTACTGATTTCTGTTATGAAGTCTTAGTAATAAATTAAATTAGCAGCAAAAAGAAATGTGTAAAAATATATTAAATACTTCTAAGATGACAATGTGTGATGTTAATGTAAGTCTACCAGTTAGGTAGTCTGAATATCTATCTTACAGTTATATCTTTAAGTCAGCACATTAGCTTTACATCAGCAATACTGTAGCTAATTTTAGCCAAAATATATAATTTAGCATAGAATATTTAGTGCTCATAAAAAATATTTATTTGTTTCATCATATACTCCATCATATACAATAGCTATTCTGTTAGCAAATTCTGAGAAAATAGAAGTCAGGCTTTTTCCATTTTCTCATAGCCGTATTTCATGTAATGGCTAATAAACACATTAAAAGAGGTAGCTGATCTAATTTGATTTATAATGGGAGTGACACAATGGGGGGGGGGGGCAAATGTTGTGTTATCCTGAGTATACTGAATGTATCCATCCAAAGAAACTTCAAATGACTAAAAATCTGAACAAAATACTTTTAAGAAAATGCATTCATAAATGCAAATTGACAGTTTGTTTTAGCATTTATGCCACATCTTCAACATCTCCAATGTCTGTTATTATTTCATAAAATATATCAAATCAATAATGCTTACAAAATGGTGTGTGATTAAAATTCCAATGAAATGCTGTCTAAAGGAAAATATAAAGTAGTTTTAGATGGGGAGTTCACATCCAAAGCTTGTGATGAAAAGTTCATTGGATTATATAACTACAGCTGGTAAGTTAGATCTAGATAAAAATCCTTGTCAACATTAAAATGTTGCATTTTAAAAGTTTTGTGAATATAGATTATTTGTTTTATGTGAACCTGTATTCAAATTCCTTAGATTTTTGAATACCCCATTAGTCTTCAGTCATTAGGTTATACTCTGATAATCTATCTTCAGATGATAATAGAATATAATTAAAACAAAACGGAAATTATTTTTGCTTCATGTCAATAATTTATTATGGTTAGCCCCACCAGAAAACCCAGTGGCAGATATAAAAAGGAATAAGGTGAATGTTCACTACTTTAAAATTAAAGGTTTATAGATAGATATATTATGAGCTTTGGGAATGTCATTACATTTGTAAAATACTTAGAACAGATTATAGACTACTGAAAATGATTCACCAGGAATAAAATAATTCTATTAAAGTTTATGTTTTCTAGTAAATTGGATATTTTAAATGTAATAATCTTACACAAAACTTCATGATGGTCCTTCCACTTAACAGCATTTGATAAATTCAAATAAAACACTATTACTATGAAAACAGAAGGCACAGTTCATATTTTAAAGCCAGGGAGCTCTACATCTCCATTTTCTATGATAGAATGCATTTTATGCTATTTTAGGCCTATAATGGGAGCACAGAAAGAGAATTACAATATATATATATATATATATATATATATATATATATATATATATATATATATATTGGAAACTCAAAAAATAGGGAAGAGACCATAAAGTTTCCTAAAAATTGAACATCAAAAAAAAAAAAAAAACAACATAGAAAATCTACCTTTTTATGTTTTTGCAGGGGTCAAGCCTCCCTGCACCCCCACACCCCCTGCAAATTAATTATACCAGCTCCGAGATCACATTACAGTGAGTAAAAGGATACATTTTCCGATCCTCTCTGTACTGTGATCTCCATTCAAAAGCTTCAAATTTTCAAAAACTTGATCATGTGGTTTTTGACCATATTTATTTACTTTATTTATAATTTTTTTTTACATTTGTTAACCGGGGGTGTCTGACTGAGCCGAAAAAGGCCCTTTTTCAGCAGAGGCCCAGGGAGAAAAGCTCCACATAGAAAAATTACAGATACATTTAAATATTTAGACATGATCAATATACACACACATTACAATAGATATGTTTTTACAGTGGTATGTAGCACATCAACAGTTACAGTGGTGAGAGCAAACAAAGAAAATACTAATTTAAAAACAAAGATAATTAATAGATTTGTGGTGTACAGCTGAAATTTGGAACATAGGTAGAATACATACATAGTACTCAGGTACAGTACATACATTGTACATCAGCCAGTGTTTGTGAGTAAGAGTGAAAACTATTATCAAGTACTCTAGGTTTAGTATGTGTACCTTATCCGCTTTCACTAGCCTGGGGAGCAGTCATGGCACTGCCAACTTTGCTTGAAATGTTGCCTAATGAGGTTTTTAAAGGAGGCTTTGGACTATGTGTTTTGTATGCTAATTGGGAGAGAGTTCCATTTTTAGTCACTGAACTACTATATAGTATGTCTCCAAAGCTATTGTAGCTGTTGGTGACTTCTAGTAGTAGTTTGCTTGATGATCTAAAAGGTCTTTTGGCTGAGTGATGTTGTACTAGGCTTTTGAGGGCAGGACACTTATTGGGGAGGTAACAGGTAGAATGACAGAGGCAGAGCTGATTGTAGGTTAGGAGGTTGGGCAGTTCAAGCCATTGGAGTTGTCTTAAAGCAGTACAGTGATGAGTTCTATATGAGCAATTTCCAGCAAAGTGGACAATTCTGTTATAGCAGGCTTCCATTTTTCTTAGTTCAGTTTTGTTCAGATTAGTCAAAATAGGAGATGCAGAGATTAGAGTGGATAGAAGTTGGGAGCAAGCAATGGCTGATCTTGTGTTGTTGGTAAGAAATGGTTTGATATAGTAGAGTGATCCTAGTTTGGCATGTCCTTTTTTAATACTTAAGTTGAGATGACTATCAAATTTTAGGTGGAAGTCTATGGTTATTCCCAATAGCTTAGCCTGTGCCACTGGAGACACATTGGAGTAGCATTTGTGGAGTAGATAGTGAATTGACTGTTATCAGTGTTTTTGTTTGAACTGGTTATAATCATAAGCTGAGTTTTCTTTGGATTGAGAATAAGTTGGGCTTTGGTAAGGTAGTTTTCAACATCAGAGAATGCTAGTTGAGTTGTTTGCAGGAGGGTGGGAATGTTTTGTGCACCACAGATTAAGTTAGTATCATCTGAATACTGAATGATAGATGCATGCTGTGTGGAGGTATGGAGGTCATTTGTGAAGATTGTGAATAGCAGTGGTCCTAATATATAACCCTGTGGGACTCCTATAGTTATGGGCAGCTGAAAAGAGAGAGAATTTTCCCATTTCACGGCTTGGTACCTATCAGCTAAGTAGCTTTGGAACCAGGTAAGAGTGGAATTTGATCGATGATATTGGTTTAGTTTGTTTAGCAGGATATGGTGTAAGACTGTGTCCAGTGCTTTGGACATATCCAAAAAAAGAGTTGACACCTGCAGGCCTTCGTTTTTGAGATGGTTTACTGTGTCTGTGAAGCAGAGGATGGCTGTAGTATACTATGGGCAGGTCTATAATAATGTTGAGTAGGTGACAGGATGTTGCTGTCTAGGAGATATTTTAGCACCTGGGTATGGATGCATTTTTCTAGGATTATGGCCAGGGGGAAGAGTATTACAATGACTCTGTAGTCATTAAGTTCAGTGGAGGTCCCACCTTTATGTATGGGTGTAACAGGGTATTTTCCAGAGTTTGGGCACATAACTTTCAACAATTGATTTGTTTATGAGAGTGGAGATTGGGATAGCAATACCATCTGCTGTGAGTTTCAAGAAATAGCTGGGGAGTAGGTCAGTTGCTGTTCATAAGATTTTTAGTTTGGAGAGCATGCTTTTGATTGAAGTGGTGGAGACTGTTTTGAGGGTAAAGCTTGTATTAGTGTTATTTGTGTTGTGGGGAGTATAGTGAGGTTAGAACTGTCCTGTCATACTAGGACAGAATTGAATTCACAGAGTGGGAGTTGAATTGTGTTTCAATGGGAACTTTAATGTCAGGGGTGGTTGGTTTGGGGGTAGCATTTTGGGTGGATTTTAGTAGCTGGTTTAAATTTTTCCAAAATTTTTGGGGGTTGTGTTTTTATTTAGTTTGTAATGTCATGTAGTAGGATTTTTTGTCCACCCTAATATATTTTTTGCACGGTTGAATGTGATGTAATGTGATCTAACTTGAGGAGCTATGATTGGTGGAAGTGTTGTGAGGTTGAGCTGTCAGTGTCGTTGTGATTACTATAAATGTAGAGTTAGTGGGGGTGGGAGGGAATTGGGGGCAGGGGAGCAGAGAGAGCTCAAGTGTTAGCGAGGGTGAATGGAGTGGGGCAGGGCCCACCAAGACAAGAGTAATAGGCAACAAAAAGTGTTACCTTACAAATCTGAACACTTCCTGAGGTCTAACGGCTTACCAGCAAGCAGAATTCAATTGCTGAAGATCACTTGTGTCCTGGTGGGAGACTAGTAATTTAAAGATGGCACCATGTTCAGCAGGATTCTAATATGGACTTAGTACTGGGGGAGGGGGATAGCACAAGGGGTGTAAACCAGGTGGAATGCAAAGACACCAGCGAAACCAGAGAGGCAATCAGTGGAAATCTATCAGTGAAGGCCTCAGAGGGGGTGAGTAATAATTCAAACTCTACCTGTAAAGTGAAGAAGAGAAGAGACAGCAAAGTTTATTAAGGTTGGGAGTGTGTCTTCACATTAACTTGCTTATTAGTACCCAGTTTGTGCATAGATTAAAGTAAGGAGATACATTAGCAATGAAGGGGAATGTACAGAGATGTAAATAAACAATTGGGGCTGAAGTGATACAAACTAAGGCAGAAAGCACTGAGAGGGCTGCTTGATGGTTAATTTAATCACAGAGATCTGAATTAAATGTATACTGTCTATTGGACGGTTAGGATTATTGCACTAGCTGGGGGGAGTTCAAGTTTCTGAAAACTCGGTCAACCAATACGGACCCATATATATATATATATATATATATATATATATATATATATATATATATATATGAAACAATGGAGGGTAATTTCACCTTTACTGAATATAATCTAACATCATAAGTAAGGAATAGGTTACACAAAGAACCAAAGAGCTAAAGTAAAGATAGGACCACAAGCAAGACTCAGCTGAAGCAAATTTCACATCTTTTCAACAGTAGTACTTTTGTGCAGGTAAAAGGCTTTTCCAGTACTAATGACAACTTGTAATTACACACATATTTATGTAGTTTAAATAGTTGCATGACATTTGTGGTAAGTGAAATTGTAAGGCACCAGATGAAAAGTGAAATATAAAATGGCAGAAAAGGTGACGTTGAATCTAAACTGTCTAAACTGTCAAAATAACATAATGATAATAATAATAATAATAATATTTTAGAAATATCTCAATGGCATAAAGTTGTGGATAAAATTATCAGTCTATTACTAAAATATATTGTAAATTTGGTATTTGGCCCTATAAAGCTAAAATGGATGAAGCTATCACAAGTCAGCACCTCTTTTGTCATCTAACAACAATTCATAAAACTCTTTATAGAAACAGTGTCCTCTGTCTTTTCCATTTTAATTAGGTATGCATCACCAAGAAACTTAAGATCCAAAGAACAGTGTACTCTGTCAAAATATTTAAATTATGGAACAATATTCCACTAGATATCAGTAAAACTGCTAATCCATGTGCATTTAAAATCAATGCTCAAAAGTTTCAGACCTCTACTATTCGATGTGATTGTTATATATCACCAGGATAAAATACCAACAATTACCTGAAACACATATCAGTCACTCAAATACATCCCTGAAGCTCTGTGTTCTCGACTATAATCTTTGTGATTTTTTTCTTTTTTCTATGCCAAACAGTATTCCCAAAAATTCAACTCATACCCCCTCTATTTTCTATCTTGTCCCGCTCTTTGTTAAACTACATATTTCCCTCAACTCTGTCTCTATTTATAATTTACCTTCTGTCACTTATATAACAAGTCTTTTAAACACCAAAATCTGTAGCCTAACTTCACACTACTATTTTTTTTTAATAATTCATTTACCTCATTCTAACTCCATTGTCTTCATTAACTCTTTATATGTTCTTTACAATCAGCTCTGAATAAATAAAACTGTTCTTATCCCTGTTACTACAACTCTTTAAACTGACTGACTTTTTGAATATTTTAATGTCATTAGAAACAAAATGTATCATAAATTTTGGTACTTTATATCCTAGGGGGTTAAATCTGGACATAAATTTAAATGTGGGGTAAGAAGTACATCATTTTTCATTGTCTATATTTTAAAATGTAACCTTCTCTCATACGTAGTGGAACATTATTGTTTTTTTTTAAATAACGTGTAATGTCACTTTAAATATTTATATGTATACTTTAAATGGTTAATATGAAGGCAATGGGGACTGACTAATTAATTAATTCATAGATTCATTATGTAATTAAGGGATGTATAAAACATGTGATGTATGGTGTATTAATAATTCCTTGAAGGCATAAGCCGTGGTACCAGATGCAACAGTAAAGAATTTTCCTTACTTGTCTGCCCTCTTTTGTGTGCCTATCTTTATCAAACAAAGCTCCTCATTAGCACTCTTCAAGAAAAATCTTGATGACTGGATGGGAAATTGGAAATTCACCCCAGGGATCAATTCTGTGGCTCTGCTCAACAAAGGCACAGGAAAATCATTTTCTTGGGTGGAGAAAGCCAGGGTACCTTTTTGGCTAGGCTTATATAGGCCCTAGGGCCAATAGCCTAGTACCAACCTATGAACCTATGAACCTCTAAAACATTCCCATGAGAAAGAGGGTTGATTTCCAGTACACCTGCTCTCAATAAATGAGTTCCACATCCTGGTACAACCACCTTTTATTTTCCTCCATTTTCAGCCTCCATGATCTAGTAGTCCCAGACAGAGCAACTCAACTAGCACTGGTTACCTGTAAGGCTAATAGCTCAGGAAAATGTCTCCATCAAACCTCACTTATGGGTGATGCCTGTAAGGAAGGTTTACTGATTTTTTTTTTTCCTACAGTGTTTTTACAACATTTAAGTCAGCTAATTACAAAGTTTTCTATACAGCTTTGTAGCTGTGTGAGCAAAGTAATAATTTTTTTCGAGTATAACTGCACTGTTCTAAAGTTCAAAATCTAGATAACTCAGCCCACCCATCTCAGTGAGTATGGGTAAGACTTTCCAGGCAATCCCTGGTTTGCCCCATCCCCCCATGATGGTTAATATCATGTTATGTACTTCTGTAATAAAAAGGTAAACAAACTGGAATACCTTTCACAACATATATCAACAGTGTAGTATAAACCATGCAAAAGCCTGTGTGTTGTCTGTGAGGAAGCAGTATCTTGTCACTGTTGTAAAAACTGCTTGATTCCCAACAAAATGTCAACATATATTACAAATTTCAAGAGTGTTACCCAGCATTTAGACCAAATATGTCAGCTGATCTGTTTCCCTTAAACAACTACATTTCTCTCCAATGTCCAGAAGTTGGTCATCATTAATTATTACAGATTTTACTTTGCTTTGTTAATTTTTGATACACAGAGAAAGTTGAGTTCTTCAAACACCCAAAACAGAAAGCCTTTTTCTCCAACAGGTCTTTTACACTTAACGACAATTTCACATTTTGTCACACATAACCCCTTGAATTGGGTTTTGTATATTGTATGGAAAGCAGGCGCTTCTGTATAGTTTCCTTAAGAACTGAGAATTTTGACATCTCTGACTTCTACATAACTCATGCTATCATTGTACAGTGCAAATATTTCAGCTGTTTAACAAGTTCTTCGGTTAGCTCCAACTACTGTAAGACAAAAATGTCCTAGCTAACCCAGTTGAAAGCCTTTTTTGCACCAAGACTTACTAAAAATAAAATGTGACACTTTCTAAAACATTATCCACCAATAACATGATTAATTATGTGGTACATTACAGGTGGGTACAAAACTAGCCTGATCAAGTTTGTGACAGTCTCAAGCAATGACAGTAGTTGTTTAGCTACTCTGAGTACAAATACCTCATAGTCATTACTAAGGAGAGATATTGGTCTGTTAAACCCAACCAAATTTTTGTCCTTTCATATGTTTAGCATTATAGATAATATTGCTTTCTTCCAGTGTCCAAGATCTTCTCCTTCAGTCAGAGGTTATTTACTAAAAGCCAAAAATGTATATAAATGCATCTTTTTTTACTAAGTGTATATCTAAAGGAACCAGTTGGCCCAAGTATTTTGCCCCTTGTCAGGCACTCGGTAAGACTTTATTTCCTCAAGAGTAACTTTATCAATTAACACCTACTATGCTCTTACTGAACTTTTGGCAATCCCAAGTTAGGAATATATTTGCACATTTTAAAACAGAAAGTAAAAAATGCTTTTTCCTGCAAAGTACCTCATTACAGGACTGTATGAAATAAAACTCAATAATAACTCTTGCATAATCAGAATTCAAAAGCTGAGAAGATGTGCTATGTTTATGTTCACACAGTAACAACTCTGTGTTGATGGAATATGCATCCTACTTGTTCTTTTCTTAATGAATATCCTGTAGTTCTGAACTGCATTTATAAAAGCTAGTCCAAAAATCCTGAATTAACAAACTCTTACATTTATACCATGTGCAGAAATAATAATGTGTCTTATAATAATGTGTCTTAAAATATGCTAAGAAGGAATATGTCACTGTAAAAAAACAAACTCATCTCTCAAAGGATTAAGATGTATAATTGTTTTACAAGTTACTTAGCTTTCCTTTTAAAAAGTTTGCAGAGTACATCAACAATACCAGAATATGCAGAAGACATTTACTTCTGCTGTCCTGTCACCTATAAACATTCTGAAATCACCAACCTGTACTCTTCTGTAGCATACATTATCTATTAAACCAGAAAAAAATGCTTCTTTTTCATATAAGGGAAAATGTAAAGGGAGAAAAGGTGACAAAGGTTAATGTCTTTAGCTCCATGCACAAAGTACAAGGTTCGAGTCTGTCAATGCCTTGTCAAATGCCTTGGCCTGGTCAAGTTCTGCAAGATGATAGTGTTGTCATCATGCATGTCCTTAATGACCTTCTTAAGGACATCTAACAGATGTAATAGACATGGATGTAGAATGAACAAATCACACATACCTTTTGCAGAGAGCCAGAATATTACCAGTGTCCATTTAGAAAAGGTCCATGATGACATGTTGGTCTATCTGACAGATGAGGAGAGTCAGGATGTGTCTATACATACGTGCATCCGGTGCCTCTCCCCTCCCCCGTTCAGATGGATGCATGCTGATGTGCAGTCTTCAATGGGAACATATACTGTGTATGGAGGCTGTGTTGCAGTGTTTATCCAACCGTATCAGGTAGGTCTATGTTCTAAGTGATGCTATAGGTGATATGTGATGTTGTCACGGTCATTTGATTCTGTCTTATTAGCCATACAGGGCACACCGATGTCCTGCCATCCTTAGCATAGAAACTGAGTAAGGTTTGAATATATACTTTGGCTGATGGACAGTAGTGACAGGGGAGACTTGTGAGACAAAGGATCAGCCAGTGAATTGTCTATTTCCTCTGACTGGGTATGTCTAGTGGCATCCACATGTACATCTGTGCTTAGTTGTTTATTCCACTGACAATTTCAGTTGTCTAGAAATAAATGATTTGTGAAAAGACCCTGACCTGATGGAAATGCTGCACATCTACAAATCAGCCATACTTAGTGACATCATCAGAGTCTGGTAAGGAGAAGATGGCAATAGCAGTGTTCCACATGCTGGTGTAAAAGGCTGTCTCTAATGTCAAGCAAGTTCACAAACATACACATACACATCCCAGTTGACTGCAGTGAGAACAGAAACTCAGTACTGTAGTACGCAAGCACCATGACACAAGTCTGACTTCTACAAGGCTGTAGGACAATTTATAGTGGATGACATCAACACTGGATGTTGAAGAGAAGATGTTGGGAGGCCTGCACACTGGCTTCTGACTATACAGGCAAACACACACACACACACACACACACACACACACACACACACACACACACACACACACACACACACACACACACACACCAGCTGACTGCAGTGAGATTAGAACCCCTACTTAAGTAGACACGTGCGAGAACTCAGTACTTTCCACAAGTACTTTCATCCTGTATATCTACAGGACTTCTTCAGAAAATCACTAACAACAATATTTTCAATTTAAATAGTCCACCAATACAGGTCACATGACAGATTAGATCCCATTAGTAAAAAAACTGCTTAAAGCAACCCTACTTAAAATAAATATAGAGCACTGATAACTGAAGAAGTCCTGTGGATATACAAGACAAAAGTGCTTGGTTTTATTTAGTTATTTTTGGTTAATAAAAAGCAGTTTAACAACTTGTGGGCTTGTGGATCATCTTCACTCTTTCAAGCAGTCATTTGTGCTGTTTTATTATCATTTTTTCTTATAATTATGGATTGCTCAAAGTAATCTTTGCAATGTGTAGATATTGCACATATGCTTGGTCCAATTATATAGATTAAAGGTAACAGCAGGGCATTTATACCACTCGTGTAGAACTTAATTTATGTAATATTTTTTTAAAGGATTGCACTATTTTATACTTGTTACTTGTGGTATTTGAGCCCACAACATCTGTCTACAGTCTTACACTTGACTCCTAAAGTTGGTTTGTGCTGCAGACTGAAACATGCATACTTACTTTTATAGTTAGGGTATGCATGTTTAGTTTGCTACAACTGTTTTTATTTAAAAGCTACAATAATACTTCTCTAATATTACATACATACCCTTGCTTCCCTCAGTCTCTCTAGGCACTCTTTTTGGGCTTCCTTATTTGCAATGATTTCTCCAATAGCTGTGGAATGAAAAGAAGAGAACAGAAGAGCATTATGCATGCCAGACTTGCCTATATGCGGCTTTCTATTTATTATAATTTATCTTTATTAGTATACTTATACAACTGTGGGATGTTACTACTTCTGAACTCATCTAGCCACTGCTTGAGTGTATCCTTCTTGTGCCTTTTCAGGTTAAGTGATGCCTACACTGTTCTCCAGTGTGTGGATTGCCAGTCACACTGGGGACAGCTTTGGCCAGACTATTCCAAGCCTCAGACTTGTACCAGGAGCCGGTATAGTCCCCCCTGCAAAAGCCTTTGGCTGTAGTGCTTTACAAGGATTCCAGTAAAGATTCTGGACTCCAGAACACCCCACCTCTGTGCCCTAAACTGGGCATCTTCCCTTCTAACACCAGACATGTCTAATCAGAAAACACAACAGTACATAATAATGATTTCCCATCAATGCATGTTATCATGATTACTGGTAGTGTGCAAACCCAAACAATGATGTCAACCATGTTTGCATGATGTTAAGTGGAGAGTAACACTGTCAAATAGGGGAAAGCAGGTTTGGAAACTGGAAGGTTAATCTAACCCTTGGTATTCGTTTGAGTGTTATTCGCTGCTATAATTGTTAGGTGATTAAACTTTGCAGACATGTACTGGGTGCATACATTTTATGGTCTGCCCCATTTTTTTTTGTGTGGCTTCACACACTAATAAAATTAATTTTTACAAGGTGGGATTCAGACTTATGCATAAGAGACAATACATTTTCTTCCACAGCAGTGATTTTTAATTTTTCATCCTTGTCACAGAAGAAGTGATTTTCAGATATACTCATGAATTATACAGCAATACCCATGACACACTGAGGGGTTAGCCATGTATGTGTGTACAAGTATTATTGAAGCCTGAAGGCCATCCAAGGTCAGAGAGCACAATTATAATGACAGAAACATAATAGTATACCCTCAGTCAGACAAATAATTCATATGAGCTCCACTGCTATACATACATATTATTATTTATAAGTGTTTATATTTTTTATGTGTTTATTAAAATTTAGTGTACAATCCTTAATAAAATTGGGAGGGTGTAAGATGTTTTATGTGAATGTTAATATAAAGTAAAATGGAACAACAGTAAAAACATTTGGAATTTGCTGCATTAGAACCCAGGACCATCTGTATTGTAGCTCTATACTTGCCATGGGGATATTTAAATAGCACTTGAATATTTTCCTGTTCATTATTAACTTCAATGTGTTAACCTCAGCACAATGCCACTTATAATGTCTGGGGAGTGCCCAATAAAATTAATAGAATGCATCCTATTTGAAATTGTTGACTGTCTGCTTCCTCTATGCAGGTGTTGTAGAACTGATCCACTTAGTGGGTTTGTGTGATGGAAAGCAAAAAATGCAAGAATGTATCCTTTTTACAGTTAAGAATGTTTGCATTCTGTCTACAGGTGTTCTGTCTGCTTCATGTGTGGACCATTAGTCCAGGTTTGCATGATGGAAAGCATTGCACAAATGAGACAAGCAAAGTTAAACTTGTTTTAGCCTTGTGACTAGTGTTTATTAGTTTTCATCCTTAAAAGACAAAGGTGGGACTTGATACCTGGTTTACAGAGAGCATGTGCTGTGTGGATCAATGTGTCTAGCAGATGTGCTACACACACAAGTGATTCACAGGCATAGTTGATATATTAGTTATCAGACTAGTACTGAACATTAATTGCATTGTGTTTCTCCATTTTCTGTGTTTGTGCTAAGCCACACACCACACAAATACTGGCATTAAAAAAGAAGAAAAGAAATATATTAAATAAACAACACTACAAAATGTATGTTAGTGCACATAAAAGATTTTTACTCAAGTCTGAATTTGAACTCTCACACCAGTGAGCCTTCAAAACACAGTAAAATTGTTTTCTCTCTCTTTGCATAGGTCAGCCACATCATCTGATGTTAGCCAACATGGCTGTGCCTGATCACTCCCATAGCAGCATACTTCAACTGCTCCATCAGTGGTTGAGGTGTCCACACCCAGACAGGGCAGGACATGGGGTTGTGATCCTGGGTGTACTTGTAGGGAGAGCTCGTCCAACAGACATCAGTCACATTCAGGTTGCAGCAGTGCATTCAACTGCGGGTATGAACATTCTAGTGCAACTTTCGGCAGAGACAGTTCAATTGGTCAGGTATGATGGCTATGAAGTGTCACTGATACCATGCACAGCTCACAACTGTCCGACATACCAAGATGTAGAGCTAGCACCGAGCTCAGCTGTGCTTGCAGGCACTCACATACCAATTTCACCTGGAGTGCCCATATAGACACACACACAACAGTTACATGGTTCGGTCATGAGGCTTAAAGCTAATTTTGTCTCAGTGGCTATTTGATACTTTATCCAAATGTCTGCTTGTTTCTCCTTCTTATTCACACACACACTCACTTACCTTTTGTGTCAACCTAGGCTTCCTGACCCCCCCCCCCCCATACACACAACACCCTGTGGAAATGATGAGCCATATCCTTGTTTTCTATCTTTTGGATTCAGAGATACATAAGCTTTATGCCTGATGCTCAGGGTGCATAGACCACTTAGTGCTTAGTACGTCCTTGTTTGTGATGCTGTTTTGCTAATTGTAGTACTTTCTTACAAGTTTTTGTAATGTGTACATGCCTCCCCTACTCTTACAGCAACAAAGCTGGACCAAGCCATAAATAAAAGTGGGACAAAGGCTAAACAATAGGGAGACTTTTTAAATATTTTGGTCTTACAAAGTTAGCTAGGTGATATAATCAAGCAGTTTTTGCATCAGTATTTTTTAAGATTCTTCTGAGGGTTATGACGTCTGAAATTGAAATGTGTGCCATTAATTTCTAACTTCTCAATTTAATGATTTGCCAGTACAAAAGTATGAAGCCAAACTGAGGACATTTGGTGACCATCAGTACTTTTGAGAGGTATGAATGTGTGAATCTTGGATGCCCGAGGCCTATTACTTAATAGAGGACACATGTATTCACATAAGTCACTGCTGTCACATGTTGAAGTCATTGCTGCACAAATCACCCACTATTTACTTACTTACATTATCAAATAACAGTATACAAGGATGTGCCAATCATTTGTATTATTACACATTTTTTAATACTCCAGGTGAGTGTGCCATGCATTGCCTCTTAGCTAATGTGAGGGCATATTGAGCACACCTATGTCTGCCTACACCCAAAACAGCTGCTGGTTCCCCCTCTGACTCCTCAGCTGCTTGCGGCTGTAGTGACTTTGCCATTGGTGGTGGGATGTCTGCCCTTTGCCTTTGCTGATCCTGCTGAAGCTGTTTCCTAAGGATGATGTTGTGAAGCATGGCACACATGGTGAAACTTCAGTACCTGTGCATGGATTGTATGGCAGGGTTCCCTCAGGTGTATCTAAAGACTGGAACCCATGAGTTCAGCAGCCCAAACACATGCTCTATGATATTTCTGGTTTGAACGTGTGCCTCATTATAGCATTCTTCAGTTGTTGTGTGTGCATTTCTGATGGGTGTCATCAGTCATGGTTCCAGTGCATAACCTGTACCCCCAGTAAATGACCCTGTAGGATATCGCCCCTAGTAAATGCAGTTAGGAGTTGTGCCAGATATGTTAGTTGTGGTAACTATCTGGGTTGCCAGCACACACATTCAAGATTATTCCCTTAGCATTACACACAACTTGGCAGTTAATGGAGCAGAAGCCCTTTCTATTTATGTAGACCCTTCCCTGTTCCCCAGGTGGTGCTTTAATTTCTATATGTGTACAGTCTATGCACCCAGTACTTCAGGCTAGTGTGCTACAGGGTAGAATTCCTGCATATTTGTAGCCCTGTCCTCAGGTATATGAGGAAAATATATGTAATCACTGGCATAGTGGAGCATAGCATTTAGGAAGTGATGGAGAATCCTGGATGCTGATGACTGTGACACCCCCAGCATGTCCCCTGTTGGTTTCTGGAAGCTTCCTGTAGCTGAAATTCTAAGTGCTATACATAACTTTGCCTTCACAAGTATTGGTTCCCCTCGGTTTGCCCTGTGTCTGAGTTGAGGATGACAGAAGTTGCAGAGTTCCTGTAGTGTGTCTCTATCCACCCTGTAGCACTCTACAGTTTCCACCTCATGCAGATTGTGATATGTTAAACAAGGTATAAAAACTCTTCTCCTTCTTGGCCATGATCTATTAGCCTTCAGCTAATAAATATTAGACTTCAGCTTGTTGCACATACCCATGAGTTAAAGCAACAGCAGCCCTTAACATTCTTTCTGTGTAGACTCCTTTCTGTTGCTGTATTCCAATAGGTTTTGGAATTCACATGGAAAACCAGCACTGAGTCTGCATGGTTGCTTTATAGCTTGTTGAACAGCTCCTCCATCTTGGATTGGTTAATTAGCATACAGTTCAGCTGCTTATACTGTAATTAGTATACCATAGTATTTACCATGTCTGCGTGGCTCTGGACCATGTAGGGTTTATTGATTCTGCCCCAGAATGTGTGTTGTGCCATATAAAATCTCTAAGTTCACTTTGCTGGAGACGTAGTAAAGTTATAAAAGCTGATTAGGCACAGATGTTTATGGATTGTGAAAAATTAAATGTACATTGCGAAGAGAAAAGTATGTTTTTAAGGGGTTATGGTCATATAATTGTTCTTTAGTTAGGTTGCTAATACTAATGTATGTTCCACTTCCTTTATCTGTAAAAGAAAAAGAACAAAAAATGTTTTGGAGTCTGCTGATAGTAGCTAGAAAAGTTATTACAAATAATTGGACATCAAGCTAAATTCCTACGTTCAAAGAATTTTTAAATTTAACAATGATGGTATATAAAATTGAAAAAGAAGTGATTAGAATAAGATCTATAAATCACACTAAGATGTTTAGTTGTTGGAATAGCCTTGAAATGTTGCTATTGAAATACCAAGGCTCTTATTGTGTTAATTGTATAGGATTGCCTTGATGATTCAATGTATTTCTAACATTGTATAACAGTATGTGATACTGAATATCTTCCTTTCTGTGCATATATTGTAAATATGTTAAATCAATAATTTTTTTCTTAAAAAAAAGAAGTTCCATATACTATGTAGTCCTTCTTCTGACAGATGTAACCCATTGCAGTGTGCAAATACCAGCCACATGATCCAACAGTGCTGCTAATATAACGTCAGATTGTTGTATAACAAGTTTCTTTGACTCTGATATATGTAAGCAATCTGTCCTGCTAGATTTCAGTCCATTTGCAATGGTGAAGGTGGAGTGGTTCCTCTGGAAGCTGCATCCTCCAAGTTTTTCCTACACTAAGCTATTTAATAATTTGAATCAAGGTCCTTTGTCACTTAATGTGCTTTTCTGCAAGAAGTGCTTTTCCATCCCTTGCTGAATTGGAAACTACATTATAGATATCTGCCTCAGAATCCTTTCAGGGGACCAGAAGTACTTGTTAAATTAGTGTTAAGCCCATGAGAGGTAGCCCTTTTGTCATTCCAGTACTTTAAATGCTTTGTCTGCATTTTCAGATTTCAGCACTTCAGAATGAGATTCACCATTTGCAGACTTGGATTCTTGGTATATTTGATGGCTCAGAAGTATCTTTAGTGGTTTCCTTAGCCGTGATCTTTTCTGCCACGCTACATGCTTCAATTCTGTTTATCATTGGAGGTCTTCTTTGGTCCAGTCCACTGGGAGAGAGAAAGAAAAATATTTTTATTTGGTAAATATTTAGCTTTCTTCCTGTCTAAGATTGTACTCACAATCCTCTTTCAAACTTTATTCACCTCCCATCTCCTTCAGTTAAATAATGTGCTCCAGGTAAACTGAAGACTTGCATTCTTGTTGAAGAAAGAACCATGCATAAACGCAAAATATCACCTTCTTTGTTAAATATAAAAACAACTGAATATGCTAGTGAGGTAGAGGCCAATGAGATACAGATTTTTGACTAGATAAGGTCCATGCCTTCTCTGATGCTGTTAAGGTCAATACCGTTAAAGCTATTCTTTGCCAAGGGTGCCTCTCTATACTTTCTAATGTTTTTTATTAACCATTCCTTATTGGAAAAAAGAGGATGCAGCTACTTACACATATCTGGGCCAGGAGAGGTCTAAACATGATGAATTCTCTCATTGCTTCATGACAAGTGGGCCAGAAGACACATAATGTGCTTTACTACCATTTTGACAAAGTCTCTTAGGTAAAGGGGGAGATATTCTCTGGAAAACCTATGATTCTTGCATTTTATGTCAGGACTTATTTTCAAGATCATTAGTGTTAAGTTTCTGTAACTTTTCTTTATGCAGAAATATGCAGTTATTCTGAAGACTCGGAAAGTGACGGCAATCCTTTTTTTTCTGTTTGATTGCAGTCAAATGTTATTTCTGCAAGGGCACAGATCAGAAGGCACTCCTTATGGCTGATCCCTGTTGAATGCTGTGAATGCATGTTCTTTTAAAAGTAATCACAACCTAAATGGGTTTAGAGATAGTCCTGACTAATCTTTCAGAGAAAGTTAATTATGATTTGATTAGCAGTCAATGGGTAAAGGGTACACAAGCATTTCTGCTTAGTGAGTTTCTTTATATGTGCCTTGGAGGTGAAGAAATTATTTCAGTCACTAAGGAAATCTATTTCAGTCCCAGTTATGTAGCTGGTGTTTTCTCCTTGGTTATCATTTTCCCAGTAATAATGCATAAAAGTCCACACATTTATTAGATAGGAAATTACACGTTCTCTGTTTCATCGTTTTTGCACAAAGTTTTGAATTCTGGCTTGTACACAGTGTTCATGCTAGGGCATCTAGGTTACTGGTTTATGCTGATTTTTTTTCTGGTAGTCTATGCATTTTACAACCATTTTCTTTTTAGATCTCAAGTAAGATACAGCTTTCTAAAATGATTGCAAAAATCCAACAAACAGCACTATACATTTTAGCAAGAAAACGACAAAGATAAAAACTGCAAGCAATGAAGAAAATGGTAGCTCCTCTGATTTCAGTTTCGTGTTGCAAAACATTCTTCCTTTTTAATGTTAATTTTATTACATTGTCCATGCACACGATCGATGTTACAGACACATGGAAGTAAGTGATGATTAATTATTAATAATCACGAGAAACTCCTTTGAAGCAGCACTTATATGAGTCAAAATATCTGTTTGAAGTCATATTCATTTACATACCTAATGTCTGAGAAGATACAAGGGAAGTAACGTGTAAGACTTATGAATTCATGCAAGCCAATACCATGAGGGTCAGTCGACATGCAGGCACAATCACGTTTGAAAGGGTGAAGGTGAGCGGTGTGTACTGCAACATTAAACTGTGTCAATCATTCTCTGCAAAATCTTACTTAACATAACAAGGATGCCTTTTAAAGCTTGTTAACATAATACTGTTGGAAGGAATAAAATCTGTGTCTTTGAGCCAGTTGTAGGGAACACTAGTAGCAGGCTGCTTTATTTTAGAAAATATGTCAGTTTTTCTAGAGCAATTTTGAATCCTTGTGATATACTGTTTTGAAATAATCATTTTATTTCTTGTAGTGGGCCAATTTTATTTTAATATGACTCTCTGCTACAGTATACATTCTTGCATGCTCACTTACCCTTCCTTAGAGTTTTATGTATTAGAGATCCACATTAGAATGGGATTTCTGTCTTTGGTTGTGATTATTCACTGAGACTAACCTTTTTCCAAAAAAAAGATTTTTCCTGTTATGAATATTTCCTTTGAATGCCTTGTATTCATAAAGATGGAGCCAATTAGTATTTTTCACAGTAAGGAATGGCTCAATGAATGCCTGCCTCGTTTGATCAGAGAATGCTAGGGACTTTGTGAAAGATATTATAGACATATCCATCAGTTCTTATAAAGACTATTGTATTTCATGTGCTTCTTTGCAGGGTTGGATTATACAAACACTGTAAAGTAGTTTCTCTTATTTTGAACCTTGTCATGAGTTACTCAAACATGTTTATATCCTGAGCATTAGCTTCATACTAGAAAATGTGTCAAATAGTGTGCTATCAGAGTTCCTTCCTCTTTTTCTACATTCAGCTCTTCAAAACCTAGTTTTCTCATACATTATTTCAGTGGTTCATTTTAAATTCAATCCAATAACCTTAGTTTGCAGAGTATTCTGATACAATGTAATTATTCCAAATGATTTCTCTTGATATTTTATACATGCTTAGTGTTATGTGCTTTTAAATGGAACAGGTAGCTGCTTTTCTGCTATTTTTACACATAACAGAACAAACTCATGTGCAGTGCTTTTAATTTTTATCCCATTTCTAATGTGTGGCACACTATTGCTTCACAGCTCTAGGGTTAGGGTTCAGTCCTGACATCTGGTAACACTTTGTATGGAATTTACATGTTATACTCATGTGTTCCTAGGTTTTCTTGAGGGTACTGTAATTTTTCCCACCTCCTAATCCCATGCAGCATGACAGGACACTTGAAATTACTGTACCCACATATTTATATGTTGCA
>NC_056725.1:943099026-943186526 GCF_019279795.1 Protopterus annectens | reverse complement strand
TTTAGATTGTCTTTGCTGATCATGCATAGATCAACTTGAACTAGGGGCTAATGTAATGAAGAGTTTTCAAAAGGGATAGAAATTGCAGTGGTGTAAGTAAACTTATCATAGCAGCTGTTGTTTGAATATATGATTGCTGTGGTAACTTAAGTGATATGAGACATATCCTGTCAAGGATTGGACATCCAGCCAGTTTCCAAAGCTATAGGGCACCTTCCACATGACAGTAGATCCACTAGAGCTTATAGAGAGTCCATACAGATTCAGACATATGGGTGCTAAAAATCTGAGATTTCTTGTTGCAGAAAGAAGGAAGGATAGAGCCCTGTCAGCAAACTGTTTGCTAGGAGTAGAAGAGGAAGCTAGGGATCCCCACTTTGGCATAAAAAAAACAAAAGGGAAGGAGAGATGGTGTTTGCACTGCAACATCTCTTTGAATATCTACTGTTATGTTAAATTTGCTTACACAACTGTACTATGTTCATCATCAGAAGATCACTGTTGCAGTAGCCTACATTATGTGAGATTAATACTAAAGTTTAGATAGAAAGTGAGGAGGAAGAAATGTATCACAGTCCAGGAGACCCTGCCTTTGCTCTAAAAAAACAGTCAAGTTTTGTAGTGCTTGGTAAAAGTACGTACAGAAGACCAAGTTGTTGCCTCTAGAATGTTTCTAGAGTCCACCTCTTTCCAAAAAATGGTAGAATGGGCTCTGAATTTAACTGAAAGTAACTTGCCATGATAAAAATAACAAAAAGTTAATGGTATGGGGAAACCATTTTGAAATAGTCTGTATTAATACTGATTGTCTTTTTTTTTCTTGCATTCATAAGAAAGGGACACTTGATTAGATTTTCTGAAGGCTTATATCCTATCACTGTAGTATCTGAGTTGTCTATGGACATCCAGAGTGCAGAATTTTCTCTCTCTTATTTTTTAGTTTCAAGAAAGAATACAAGGAGATGAATCAATCAATTCAAAGTGAATTCTGATAAGATGTTTGCAAAAAAGAAGGATACGTTCTCAAGAATACCCTGTTTTTATGGAAGGTAGGATAGGGTTGAATCAACATAAGCACTTACAACTCTGATATCCTTTGGGCTGACATCAGAGTACTAAAAAACACTGTATTGCATATTAAGAGCTTTAAATAAACATCACAAGCTGGTTTTGAAGGCAAACCTGTAGGCTTTTCTAGTACAAAGTTGAGGTACCAGAGATCACCTGTTTCTTAGATGGAAGAATATGTAATATCCTTTTTAGAAACTGTTTCATTTGAGATAAAGTAGAAAGGCAGGAATCCATAGGCAGGCTGGCTGAAAGGTGAATCTTAAAGGATAACTAAGGAAGGTCAGAGCTTGAATACTCACCCAAATATTGATGAACCAATGGTGCTTGAACCTTAAAAGGGTATTGGTTCATTCTTTAACACCAACTAGAACATCTCTTCCACATGGCCAAAAAATATTTTCTAGTAGCTGATTTTGTACCCTCCTTCAATACCTTCTGCTAGGGTTGCCACCTCTTACAATAGAGAAAACTGGACTGAAGCCATGGCCCCTGGACTAACTGTAACTCCTTCCAGGCCCAACCCATCTTCACCCGTATCCACGCCCATTTTATGACATAAATATGTATGTCATTGGGGTGGCATGTTTCTTTTAGTACATTTTTATGCACCTTATCTATGTGCGTTACTCTTTTTTGTTGCTGTTGTACAGTACCTAGGACTCCACCGCATCACTTTAGTGATGTTTTTTGTTAAAAAAAAAAAAAGACAAGAGTTTGTTTTTTAAAAAACTCTGGCATTCTTTTCATGCTTCTAAAGAGAATACTGGAGTTTGTATAGTGTTTTCCAGACTACTGCAGAATCATCCTGATTTATGGATAGTCTGGAAAAATAGCGGATAGGTGACAAGCCTACTTGCTGCACATTCTCAGAAAATAGACACAATAAAATATTAAAATTCTATCATCCAGGCTGTAAATTGATGAACTTGAAGGCTCTGGTAGATCACAGAACCCCTGCCTTGTCTGAATAAGTCTCTCTTGTCAGGAAGCTTGTGGTAATCACTCTTGATCATTTTCAAAAGCCGAGAGAGACAACTTTGATCCAAAAGGGAGTTACCAGTATCAAGGTTGAAGAGTCAGATTGGATCTTTAAAATAATTCTGGTTATCAGAGGAAAAGCTAGAAAGGCATACAAGAACAATCGCTATGTCACAAGATGGGTTGCCAACTGGCTCACTGACAGAACCCACACTGTGAAAGTAGCAGACTCCAAATCAGACTTCAGACCAGTGACAAGTGGAGTACCACAAGGTTCAGTCCTGGATCCTCTCCTGTTTGGTATCTACTTTTCTGAATTACAGGCTAACACAGAAGGTCTTTAGCTAATGAAGTTCGCAGATGACTGCAAACTAGGAGCTATAATCGAAACTCCTAATGATGTGGACATCCTACAAAAGGGCCTCACGGAGACAGATGCCTGGTTTCAAAGCCATGGCCTCAAGCTCAATGCCAAAAAGTGCATTGTCATCCCTTTTGGCAAAAACTCTGTACCCATGAGTTACCACATAGGTAGTAGTCTACTTAACGCTGAAAGTGTGATAAAAGACCTTGGGACACAGGTGGACAGTAGTCTCTCCTTTGATACTCACATCGCCATAGTAGTCAGGAAATCCTTCTATGTGGCACACCTCATCACAAAAGGTTTCTCATCCAGGAAAAAAGAGGTCATTGTTTGCCTCTACTCATCACTCATTAGACCCATTATAGAGCACAGCGCCCCTTTTGGTATGTACCTCACAAGACATCTACAACAACTGGAAAAGGCACAGAAATACCTCACAAAGAGGATTACCAGCCTCAAATAGATGCACTACGCAGACCATCTCAAAAAATTCCAGCTTTACTCCCTCACATATCACCTACTCAGAGGTGATCTCTGTCTAACATACAAATCTATGTCAAACCCAGAGCTGTTGGACATGCTCCCCTTAAAGAAATCCTAACCACTCCGAGCTACACGCTGTAGGGACCTAAACCTTGTCACTACAATAAACAGAACATGCTGGAGATTCCTGTCCCAGAGACATTCCATACTCTGGAACAAACTACCTATCTATATCAAACAAAGCTCCTCATTAGCACTCTTCAAGAAAAATCTTGATGATCGGATGGGAAATAGGAAATTCACCCTGGGAATCATCTCTGTGGCCCTGCTCGACAGGAGCACAGGAAAATAATTTTCTTGGTTGGCGAAAGCCAGGGTACCTTTTTGGCTAGGCATATATAGGCCCTAGAGCCAATAGCCTAGTACATACCTATGAACCTATAAACCTATGAAAAGGCATCTGTCTTCCAGGCCATTTTACACTCAGTCCTGGAGCAGAACTCTTTTAACTGCCTGTTGTGAATGGAAGTGCACAGGAGATCCCCTCTCCCAGATGTCCGCTGGATGTAAATTCCATTTTTAGAGGGCTGCACTGGTCCTCATCAGCTTATCTGCTACAAAATCTTTTGTTGACAGCCTGTATATAGCCTGTAGGAAAGTTGGAACTGCAAGTTTCCAAGCTAACACTGATAATCTCCAAAGAGGGTAAGATCTGGCCCCCCTTTTGTTTTTGTACCACATGACGGTAGTATTGTCTGTGATGACTAAAAGTGATCCTATATACAAAGATGGTTCAGTGTTTTGAGAACATTCAATAATGCTGTCATATCAATGATGTTCATGTGATTCTTTTTCGTCCTGATGCTTCCAAAAACTGTACTTTCGCCCCTTTAAAAACATCTCCTCATGAAAAATCTGATGTACCTGTGATTACAGGTTGAGCCTGAGGGATAACTGATTCATGCACCAGTAAAATTCCCTCTTGACCAAACTCAGCAGCAGAACTTGAAAGGAGGGGGGATGCTGCTGTTGGGTCCAGAGAGTGATATGAGGAGCCACTGAATCTTTTAGATATGTAGCCTGGCTAGGGACATCATGAGAATTGTACATCCCATACATCCTAATATCCTGAGATAGTTCCTAGCTGTTGTGTGATCTGTGTAGGAAAACATCAGGAATTGTTCCTTATAAAAGTCCACTTTGTCCTGAGGAAGAAATGCCATCATGAAGGATATGTCTAGGATACAGCCTAGAATTATTATCTTATGAGATGGAATAAGGGATGATTTTTCTAGATTTAATTGAAACTTTAGGTTGTGAAGATGATTCTTGAGAAAGACAAGAGATTCTTGACATCCTGGGAAAGAGTCTGCCAAAATAAGGTAGTCATCTAAACGACAAAAACTCTGTATGCCTCGTAACCTGCAATAAGCTATTATGGAACCCGATACTTTGTAAATATTCTTGGAGCTGTTGACAATCCAAGGAGTTAAGTAGAAAACTGAAAAGTTGAAATAGACACAGAAGAATCATTAAAAAAAATTGCCTTCAGTATTTGTGAATTGGAATATAATAATGGGTGTCGTTTACGTCTAGGGTGAGTAGAACACTTAAATGAGGTACGATATGTAAAAGAGACTGTAGAGAGAGCATTTTGAATTTTGGAATCTTGCTTTTCAGGTTCAGAAAGGAGAAATGCAATATAGGTCTCCAGGTTCCCTCACACTTGGGCACCAGAAATATCCTTTAATAGAATTCTCCTTCTCTTTGTTCTTGAGAGACAGACTATATTACTCCATGAAAAATCAATTAGTCTGGAACAGGAGGAAAATTATTTTTTCTGATGGTTTTGAATGACTCCCTTGAAATGGGAGGACAGCCGCTCTGTCAGCTGTAACCTTTCTGTATTTTACCCAGGACGCAAGAGTCTGATGTAATTTTGTGTCAAAGAGGGATGAGAAGAGATAAGTATGGAGAAAGACTTAAGGGGTTTCTAGGATAGAGAAGGGGAGGGGACTGATATGGGTCACAGTCAGTCTGCTTTTTTTTTGGACTGTTCCTAAGCTTGGGAAAGTCATCCTTTCTTTTTAGAAGCACTCTGCCCCTCTGACCTTACTTTTGCTTCCCTGGCCTTTGTTGTGATTGTTTGAAGGTTTTTCTATAAAACGACTCTCAGCCGTAAGGGAAATTTCTGTTATATTTGGCATAGAGTATTGAAAAATCTGGGCAACCCCTTGCATTAATTAGACCCTTTCATTAAATATCTTTAAATAAATTAAATAGTAGAGGAAGGTAGAAACACAACTTTGCTATCTGCAGGTGTATTTCATTATCTAGAAGTGTAATCAAAATTTCTATGTGTGTAATCAAGCAAATATTGCAAAACTGTACCAGCGGCAGTAGCTCTGGAAACAGTATCAGCAGTGTCATAAGAACAGCTAAAAGAATGCTTTGAAAAGTGATAGTGAGGAAAGTAACAATCTTAAAAATGTCTGTCTCTGAAGAATAAGGGTCAGCAATTAACTTTTGCATATTGTCAAAGGAGGCTAGGTGAAACGTTAACATATGTGCTTGACAGTTAATTGTTTGGAAGGCTAAGGTGGAGGAAGTGTATACTTTCTTTCCAAATCTATTGAAGGCATCCATATCTGAAGGTATAGGGTTAGAAGCTATTAGTTGTTTGGAATAACTTGATTTTGAGAGTGAAACAGCTGGAATATCTGCTCTAGGATTTCTAAAGAGGAATTTGTGAGATTGAGGAACCATAAATACTTTGTCAGATTTCCTAGGGGGCAAGTTTGGCTATCTGATGAACTGCAAACTGCATTAAAACTATCTTTCCATAGTTGACAAAACTGGATGGATGACTACTCTTTGCAGAGAATCAGCCTGTGATAATTCATAATATCACTGCTGGGTCTCAGAAATATCCTTCTATTCCAAATTAAATAACTCCTTCATTCTGCCAATAATGTCAGAAAAGGATAATGTTTCCATTGAAGAATCTGAAGAAGTATTTTCCTCTGCAGAAACCAGGGAGGCATAATTCAAGCCCACTTCCTGTACATCAGAGTCTGAATCAGAGTCTGGGGGGTGGTTCTTTTTGAATAAGGAGAAGACCCCAACTATAAGGACTAAAAGGCTTTAAATGGCTTCCTTCAACGAAGTAGTTGAAGGAGTAGACATATGTTTACGTTAAAGAAAAAGAGTGCTTCAATGTACAGTCATTTCCATGAATATCTAATTGTTTGAACCATCTCTGTAACTACTGGACATCTATCACTTCTACTGGACCCAGCAAGAGGGGGTTTCCTCCTCCTGAGTGAACTTGGAGGATGTGCCTTTCTCTTTGGTCTTAAAAGCTTCACAAGGATCAACAACAGAGGTATCAAGCGAAGCTAACAGGTGGTCATGAGCTCATATATGGCCATATGGCCATAGCAGAGTCTCCCATCAAAGGCCAGGGCAGAGATGGTTTCAGAATTGAAGCCAAAACCTCACTAGAAATGTTTTCTTTATTATGGAATGGAAGAAGAATGGCCAAGGAACTGGAGTCCTGGAACCCTGCTCCACAAGTTTACCTTTTAAAGTCTCCCATCAAAGGCTAAGGCAGAGATAGTGTCAGAATGGAAACTAAAAGCTCACCAAAAACTTTTTCTTTATTAGGGAATGGAAGAACAATGTCCAAGGGACTGGAATCCTGGAACCCTGCTCCATAATTTTACCTTTTAAAGCCTTAAGTTTTTGGTTTTCTATATGTAATATTAAAGTATTATACTTGCTCCTAAGGGGTTTGAAATGAAACTATTTAGAGATAGAACATGCCTGAATGTTGTGTTTCTCTCACAAGCAAAAAAGACAGGATATTTGGTGTTCTTTATAGGGAATCTGGTGACCACACAAACACTTTTCCTTTCTATAACGTATTTCTCTCGCAAGCAAAAAAGACAGGATATTTAGTGTTCTTTATAGGGAATCTGTGGACCACACAAACACTTTTCCTTTCTATAACGCATTTCTCTTGCAAGCAAAAAAGACAGGATATTTGGTGTTCTTTATAGGGAATCTGGTGACCACACAAACACTTTTCCTTTCTATTAGCCATATATCATGAAAAAACTAATATATTTTTCACAAAAATAGGAGGGAAGTCCTGAAAAGGGTACTTATCTGGCCAATTGAAACTATCTGATCAATGGACCTGTGATTATGTAGAAAAAGTAATTCTTACTGATAGCTTTAATGATACAAAAATTCTGATTTTTCACACATGCGTATCTACTAACTTCCACTCAAGCTCCAACAGATGTACTCATGTGTGGAAGATACCCTAAACGTGTCCAACCTGCGGCCCGCGGGCCGCATGCGGCCCTCAACCTCTAACTGCAACATCGATGTACGCATGCCACAAAACACTTTTTTTTGTTTTGTGTTTTTTGCTCCCATGACCTGTAACACTAATGTCAGTGTGCACATGCACCAAAGCACCCTTCTAGTTTTGTTTTTGAGCCAAAAAAGGGTCAGTGTGTTTATGCCATTATTTTGCGCCAAACAATCAGTCTGTGTGTGTGTGTGATCTCGCTGAAAAGGGACTCATGTATGGATTTGCCACTGTTGCCTTTGAAAGGGACAGCAATTACCTGTGTTAATAGGTAAGTATGGAGTGAGTGAGTGAGTGCATGCATGAAAGCAGAATTGTGTGTGTGAAAGTAGAAGAAGAGTGTGTGTGTGTGTGTATATGTGTGTATATGTGTGCATGACAGAGAGAGACGCATGCACAAAGAGGCTGACAATGATCAGTCTACCTACTGAACACAAACAAGTTAGCTCACAAATATATCGTACATTAAAAGTACACTTTCATTAAATCGCGACTTTCCTGACAAGGGAGAGTGTTGTATTGAACATGAACTCATACCTCTTAACTGTATGGATATTCAAAGAATGTCTGGATTTTTGCCTCATCTTCCAATATGTCTCTTTTGCTTAGGAAATAAAAGTAGTCATCCAATGTAATGCAGTTCCAGGGAGTAAGAATGAGACAGCAGCCTAGGGTTAATGGGTCAGTAGTGGACTGACTATGTAAGACTGTAGCATATAAAGTTGTATTGTTTTTTCAGACAAACAAAAAAAGCACCTAGTACTGCTTTTTCATTGGTGGGTTCTAAGCAGTGGTAGATTGGACAACAGTAAGCATAGCTTTGGCGGATCATCAATACTGGCAAATCAAGTGGGTACAATGTCATTTTTTAAATGTTGGGTATTTTAGTGTGTATGTGTGTGCTTATGTGTTGGGAGTGCTGCAACAGTAGATGATTATTAAAGACAGAGACTTATGGACTGTGGAGAATATGTTTCTTTGTTTCAAAACCTAACACTTGGGTACGCATGCAAGAAGTAGATTTTTTAAGACATAGCTTCTTGCCATTTACAGTGGATGGAGATTTACATTTAATGGACAATGCATTAGCGTGGGTCTGTGGGGTTCTGAAGGATGCCAAGTCTACCACTGCCAATGTCTTGTAAAGTGACCTGGAAATGGATATTGGGATGTTACTGAAAAATTATAGTAAGTGGGCTTAGAAATATAGTTTAATTAAACAAAGTGTACTTTCAATTTACAAGCCATAATTTAATTTATTTCAGGTAGTCCAGATACTGGTAGATTGTATACCATTAGACTTAATTAGGGAGAGCTGTCATTCTGGGGAAACAAGCAGCCCTAGTTTCAGTGAAAGCTCTGTGGTTGCTTGCAGGTAGGAAGTTGCAGGATGTTGATGCGATGTGTTTTATTTAAAATAATAAATAAAACACATTGCATCAACATCCTGCAACTTTCTACCTGCAAGCAACCACAGAGCTTTCACTGAAACTAGGGCTGCTTGTTTCCCCAGAATGACAGCTCTCCCTAATTAAGTCTAATGGTATACAATCTACCAGTATCTGGACTACCTGAAATAAATTAAATTATGGCCTGTAAATGCATTTGTCATTTCACTGCGGTGGTGGTGCTGCGGTAGCGTTGTCACCTCACAGTTAGACGTTGCCCGTTTGATTCTCAGAGCGTCTTCTGTGTAGTGACATGCGTGAATGGGCGTTCCTTCATTGAAGATTGTGTGTTAGGCCCGGCAAGCCAGTACGTAAAAATCTACTGCCAATCATTAGCAGACCGGATCTCCGCTGTGGCGACCTCTAACCGGGAAAAGCCGAAAGACACAAACAAATGCATTTGTCATTTCAAAGCATGGTTTTCTTTGATGCAAAAGAAGGCAGGACTGAATGAGCGATATAATGTTTAACTGACAATAATGGGATAGAAAGATTATAAGTGATGTATAATGTTTGCAGTTACAGTTGTTTCAATGGTGTCTGTGATGCATAACTATTTTTGGGCCTGTGTCCCACTTTTATTTTTCGCTTTGTCTAGATTTCTTGCTCTAAGGTTGAGAGGTATGGTTCCATACTAAATCAGAAGTTGTATTTACCTTGGAAGACTTTTCGGCATAATTATGAAAAACAGAGCCTTTTTAATATCTCTGCTTATTTCCAATATAAACTGCCATGTAACCTTGCAAATAACCTTCTTATTAAGCTACTTTACTTCTTTTGGAATTGACAGGTATGATTCATCTGTTCCGACATAAGCATAGAGTGCTAATGTGACTCTGATTTCTTGCAGCACTCTGGTTTACATAATCACAATAACTTTTCTGTGTTTCTGGGTGTGTAATCAATTTAACAGTTTTAAAGATGTTTTCCAAAAATAAATAAATATATAATAAATAAATAATCCTCTCTACTCTTTGAGCTATTGACAAAGTCTGGGAATTTTTTTTTTCAAAAGCAAAGGTCAACATTATAGTTCAGTAAACTGTCAGTCTGTGAGTAACTTCTGCACAAATTAAAATGTCTGAATGTCAAATGGCTTTAGATTGGAGAGAAGTTTATTTTTATTTATTTTATTTTATTTTATTTTACATTTGTTTACCAGGAAAGTCCAACTGGACACAGGTCCATTTTCAGCAGATGCCCGGGTCGAAAAGCTCCAAAAATAACACAAAACAATATAATACAATACATGAGAGCGAGAGAGACAGCAAATTATGGATGTAGTACTCATACAATATGATAGAGATTATATCTCGTAACAGTGAGAATCACTGAGGTACAGAATAAACTTAAAAACATTTTTTTTTACAGTTATAATTGCAGCAAGGCAAATATTAATTAGTTACGTTTTTAGGAGAAAGCTGTTTGTACATAGCTGAAGTTCTGAAACAATCTTTTGATATGGATTAACCTGGGGATTGACACAAGTTATGTTTACACCAGTATGTAGCATTATAGTGTATGGTTTTCTTATTGATTTACTTTTTGTCGAGCAGTTGTTTGTTGATTTATTGATGGTCCTTTTGGTGGTGGAAAATTACATGGATGAATTCATCTCTATTATGATTTTTTTTTCAGATATTTTGACTTCCAGACAATTTCATTCAGTGAGTGGGTGTCATGTTCATAGGTTCATAGGTTCATACTAGGCTATCTGCCCTAGGGCATTTATAAGCCTAGCCAGAGTGTGTGTGGCTTTCACCACCCCTTAGGATGAGAATACTATACCCATTAGTTTGCTGTGCCTCTGTCCAGCAGTGACACAGAGATGATTCCCGGGGTAAACCTACGATCTCCCATCCACTCGTCAAGATTTCTCTTGAACAGAGTCAGTGAGGGGCTCTGCCTCACATGGACTGGGATTCTGTTCCATAGTGTAGGGAGTCTCTGGGTGATGAATCTGTCCCTCCAGCACGTCCTATTTATATCCGTGTTGAGGTTTAAGTCTCTTGCTCTCGTGGCTCTGGTGGATTTGGATTTTTTGAGGTGGAGCATGTCCATTAATTCCGGGTTGGACATGGCCTTGTATGTCAGGCACAGATCACCTCTGAGCAGACGGTATGCGACTCAATAGAGCTGGAGTTTCTTCAGTCGGGCATCGTATGACATATGTTTGAGCCCCTTTATCCTTTTGGTGAGGAACTTTTGGGGTCTTTCCAACTGCTGCAGGTGTCGGGTAAGGTACATTCCGAATCATTGGTCTGATAAGTGAAGAGTACAGGGGTACAATGACCTCTCCTGATCTGGATGTGAATCCCTTCATGATCATGTGGGCAATGTAGAAGGTCTTCCTAACCACTTTGGCAATGTGAGTGTCAAAAGAGAGGTTACTGTCAACTTGGGTCCCTAGGTCCCTGATAACTTCTTCCGTGTTTAATGGATTACCACCTCTGTGGTAATTAGGGGTTACCTTGTTTTTCCCAAAGGGTATGACTATACATTTTTTGGCATTTAGCTTAAGGCCATGGCTCTGGCACCAGTTATCCATTTCTATGAGACCTCTCTGGAGGATGTCTGTGTCTGATGGAGTGTCAATTATGGTGCCCAGTTTGCAGTCATCTGCAAATTTTGTCAGCCACAATCCCCCTATGTTTGCCTGCACTTCAGAAAAATAAATGCCGAACAAGAGGGGGGCCAGGACTGAGCCCTGTGGGACACTGCTCGTGACCGGCTTAGAGTCTGACATGGCACCAGCAACTCTAACCCTGTGTGTTCTGTCCTTGAGCCAATTTGCAACCCATCTTGTGACATATGGGTTTACATCTAAGCTGGTGAGCTTTTCTATGATGCCCAAGTGGGGTATTGTGTCGAACGCTTTTGCTAGGTCAAGGTAGGCTGTGTGAACTGCCTTACCCTCATCAATGGCCTTAGTGACTGTTTCGAAAAAGTCAACCAAGTTCAAGAGGCAGGATCTGCCCTTGACAAAGCCAAATTGGGTAGGATCCAGTGTCTGTAGGTCCCAATGTCTTTATTTATGAGTTCCATTATGATCCTCTCCATAGCTTTGCAGACAAGGCTCGTCAAGCTTATGGGGCGGTAATTTCCAGGGTCCGTAGAAGCACCGCCTTTGTGGAGTGGGACCACAGTTGCCGTACGCCATTCTTTGGGTATGTATCCTGTAGTAAGGCTAAGATTAAACAGCAGCCTTATGTGTGGGTTTAGTTCCTCATTGAGTTTGTGTAGCACACAGCCGGGGACACCGTCCGGTCCCATTGATGCTGTGTTTTTTGCTTTAGAGAGAGCAGCTCTCACCTGGGCATCTGAGCTGTTTGGGAGGCTAGACTCTGGTGGGACAGATATTTCTCCTTTTGGGGGGAGAGAGGGGAGAAATTTGCACTGAACCTGTCTGCCAGTATGTTGGCAATGTCTGTGGGTTCAGTGATTTTTTTTATCATTTTGGACTAATTCTGAGCATATCTGGGAGTTTCCACCCAGGTTTCTAACATAGCTAAAGAAGGCTTTATGATTGTCTTTTGTGTCATTAGCAATTTTTCTCTCAAAGTTGGCCTTGGATGATTTTATGAGTGATCGTAGTTTTTTGCTAGTATTGATCAGAGATGCCTTCCCTTTTAGGGATTTTGCTCTGTCATGTAGTAGCTTTCTCCTCTTGTTGTAGAGTTTGTTTATGGCTGGGGTCTACCAGACTGGGCGCCTGCCTTTGGTGGAAAGGGTCTTGATTTTATTAGGGATTGCTTGATCCATACATTCCTGGAGGTGCTCGTAGAAGGCATTTGTAAGGGTTTCAGCAGCATGGGTTGTGGTTTCCATTGGCTCGGGGGCCTTGAAGGATTACTGAGGTTGCACATTTTACAAGTAGGGGCTTTTTGTATGTGTGTGTGTGTGTGTGTGTGTGTGTGTGTGTGTGTGTGTGTGTGTGTGTGTGTGTGTGTGTGTGTGTGTGTGTGTGTGTGTGTGTGTGTGTGTGTGTGTGTGTGTGTGTGTGTGTGTGTGTGTGTGTGTGTGTGTGTGTGTGTGTGTAAGAGAGAGATTTAATATGTATACTGAATATAATTTTGCAAATGGAATTTTTAGTTAAACATGCCCCTCTTCTTGGGCAACTAGACTTGAGTAATCAATGTTAGATCTTAGCCATCCAGCTGGGAAAGGTTAGTAAGCGGATTTTCCATCTGGTTTGATAAAGGCTATGCTACTTACCCAAGGACTACATTTATGGCTAGCCATCCAGCCATCGTGTTGCTGAACTACATTGTTTGATAATGAGAGGAGCTTTTTACAGAAGTTGAAGGTTTTTGTGTCAAGAACCTGTCCATAAAAAGTGGCTTGTTTATGTTGCAGTGAAGGCTGTGGTCTTTGTAGTGAGCGTTTTAAGTATAACCAGTATTTCTGAGGTAGAGGAACTTTCTTAAGGCAGGATCTTTCTTAGCCTGGAAAGCAAGCCAATCATGAAATTGATAGGGGCCAGTGAGAGACAGAGAAAAGCAAGAAGCTTTTTGGTCTGTTTGGATAACTAAGTGAACTTAGTCCTTTGACCTTTTTTGTCAGAAATGGTTGTAGTCTTTCTTTTGGCAGGGTGTTTTGCTGAGGCACATGCCAAAAGGGGCACTGCACTCAATAATGGCTCTTGTAAAGGAAAAATACAGGGATGTTATGACCTCCTTGTCCCTGGATGAGATACCCTTACTAATGAAGTGGGCCATGTAAAAAGCTTTCCTTTTGGCAGGGTGTTTTGCTGAGGCACATGCCAAAAGGGGCACTGCACTCAATAATGGCTCTTGTAAAGGAAGAATACAACGATGTTATGACCTCCTTGTCCCTGGATGAGATACCCTTACTAATGAAGTGGGCCATGTAAAAAGCTTTCCTTACAACGGAGACAACGTGGTAGTCAAAAGTCAGGTTTCTATCAACCTGGGTGCCCAAGTACCATACGACTTATTGGGGCTTACAACATTGTTATTAATGTGATAATTTGTGGGGACATCACTCTCCTCAAAGGGGATGATGATGCATTTTTTGGCATTTAGCTTGAGGCCATATTTCTGGCACCAGTTATTTGTTTGGGTTTTATTAAGTCAGTAATGTGAATTCTTTACTTTATTGCAAATTTGTTGGGTTATTTTTGTGAATTATAGTATTGTAGGACTGCTGATGTTGACATTTTACGTAGCTGGATTGCTGGAATGGTTTTCCCAGTGAGAAATGCTAGTGCTGTAGTGAATATCTGTTTATTTGTAAAAAAAAAAAAAAATATATATATATATATATATATAAAGTAAGATGTTAGAGTTAACTGTTAGATTAGAGAATTAGAATTAGAATGAGAATTAGAATTTTAAGGCAAATATTAAGCATTTATTACATTTATTCATTGTTCAAATGCACCTACAGTACAGCCAGGAGGTCGACTGTGGTCTTCTGGAGCAACGAAAGAGTTAACTGAATGATATATTTTATATGCGGCCCCAAGAGCATTTCTGTTCACTCAGTGTGGCCCCGGCAAGCCAATAGGTTGTATATATATATATATATATATATATATATATATATATATATATATATATATGCAAATGCCTACATCAACACATATATATGTCTACACCTATATGTCTACATATACACATCAAGCTACATATATGTAAGCAGATACATATCTATGTAGGTATATACGGACATAGTTATATATATGTAAGCAGATATATATACCCATATAGGTATATATATGGACATGCATGTGTAGATATTAATGGGAGATTAACTAAATAATAAATGTCCACATGCACCATTAATGGGGTTGAAAGGCTCCCAAACAATATACGTCTTAGACAAATAGGTATACTCACTCCCCCACAGTCAAACACGTCCACCTTGCTGCGCACTACCAAGTGTTGCAGATCCCATAACCAGGTCCTGACACGACATGGGCGCAAGATGTTAAAAGTACTACACCCCAAGAGTCAAAGATGGCCACTGTTCTGTAAGCACTGCTAGCCCTTAACTCCTTAAATCACCTGGAATAAAAACTAACCCAGAAGATAAACCAGAACTAATTTAAACAAAATAACTTGAAATATCAACTTTGAACAACATCTAAATAAAAAATCTAAGAAGAAGTGTCTGTTTTTGCTGCTAAACAACAAGGATTGAACGTGATTCAGTGAAGCAAGAGCAAGCCATGTGCCTTTGAAGCATGGCACAATGAAAATTATACCTAAGCCTGGAGCTAATCTCACTACAAGATGTCGAAAGATGACAAAACTATGGATACTACTACAACCAAAACTAAACTCTCTGATCTACTATCTCCCAAAAAAAGACATAAACTCCAATAGACAGAAGATAACAAAACAATCAGACATCTCTAAAACTGGAAGCAAAAACAAATCTGAACAACCAGCAAACATGGAGGATATTAAATCAGCTCTACTACCTATCCAGCAAGCAATAAAAGATCTATCCTTGCAACTACAATCACTTGGTGACACCTTCAACCAAATAATACATAGGCTGGAAAAGTCTGAAGCCAAAATCACTGAAAATGAGGAGAAAATAATCCTAATAACAAAAACAACTGACTCCCATGATAAAGAAATCCAAAATCTGCAAGCAAAAATTATAAATTTGGAGGCAAGGTCCAGAAGGAACAATATTATCATAAGAGGCATCCCGGAATCTGTGACCCATAATGAACTGATACCATCCATCATCCAAATAATGAATATCCTGCTTAAAGAACCAAGGAAAGCTCAACAGATAATAATAGAAAGAGCACATAGTGCATTGAGAGAAACACAAGCCTCATCTAAACCCAGACCAGTCTATGCAAAACTACTAAACTTTCAAGACATAAACAGAATCTTATTTGCTGCAAAGAAAAATGGAGGTGCACTTACTTGGAATAATAATACAATTTCTTTGGCTCAAGATCTTCCCCTACAAATAAGACAAGCCAGACAACTACTGCAAATTCCTACTTGAGAGGAAAATAAAATTTCTAATGAAATATCCTAACTCACAAATTTTTTATTTGGAAGGAGTCAAATATGCGGTCGCTAGTCCAAAAGAAGCCAGAGAGACCTTTCTAACTGTTTTTAAAAAGGTTCCTTCACTAGACCTTTAATTGCACCTGCTTGAATAATGATCAGGTCTCAATTAGATAACTGTACTCACTTGAACGCTCCTGAGACTGCCTTCGCCTTCTAACAGCATCCTAGGCCTTTTTAGGCCTCTACCAACAGTTTTTTTTTCTCTTTCTTCTGAACCACGAGGCACTGATACAAGACTACTCTCACTTTTTTTTTCGCACGCCAGGAACCAAAGTGTGCCTGCTTTCCTCCAACATGTCCCTAAAAAGGGCACTACTTCCGTGACATCCAAGCCCTTAATCTGGTCCCCTATGAGCTTGTGAACTTCTGGAATCCCTTAAAACATCCAGCGTGAAAGCTATGAGGGTTTCCATCTACAAGGAAGGAACACTGGAGTTATTTAAAGACCCTGAAGGATCATCTTTATCCACTGCCAGGTAAGCATTAAATCTGCTTTGAGAAGCACAGATGGTACACCTGCTGATGCCTATATATGGATGGTTGTCCATTCACAAAAGATCCGACAACCCTCTGAATAAAATAACATAGAAACCTCTCTGGGAAGTGTTTATGTACTGCACTGAACAAAAATCAAACATTCGGTCATTTTCACCTTCTGTTTTTCCCCTATCTTGCTAGATTTCAGTAGCAATGGTTGTGCTTTTTGTTAAAAACAATACAGAATACGTGACCTCTAAAGCCTAGATACAGGATGTATGCAAATCCACTCGCAAATGAATGCTAAAAGCCTTAAAAGGCTGCTGACTACTTTTTCATAACTGTTTAAACTCGGACATACTGTCCTGGTGCTCAGTCTTATGCTTGTGGCTGTTAAATTAAATTACGAGTGCTGAAACCAGGTATAGATCCCAATTTTTGGAACCTCAAATCACATGATTGTACTATATGAGTTGATTTTTTCTGCATTTCATGTTTACAGATAACATGCTCTACACACACTGATAACTTCTCCTTTGTTGAGATGCTGCTCATTAGAAGCATTTAATCCACATCTCTGTGCTGGAGAGCACATAACTGACAAGTAAATAAAGAGGATTATTTAATTTTATATGTCCCTGTGTAAATAAACAGGGAAAAATCCACCAAACATACATGCCATTTTAAGAGCTTTCTAGTTGATCGATGGTCGAGATAAATCTGAAAATATCAATATCTCTATTAACTGCTCTTAATATAGGATAGTGCTATCTTAACATTCACATATACATTTGTAAAGCAAAATGTTTAATTTGCTCTGCTGTAACACTGCTTTGCTCACGTTACTAAAAGATGTTTAATGAATACATATAATCAACATAATCCACCTATAATCCTATGTAGAACATTCTGAAAGAATAACTCTTGTTTGACCTCACTATAAATATTTTAAAGAAGAATCTTTACTGCTACCTGAAAATGACCCAACTAGATACAAACTTTAGAACTATGAAGGAGATACTACATTCTATACAATCTTGAAGGACGATGGCCTGGCAATAGAGGGACATTGATTTATTACTAGACACAAATGCCTGTATTACCTACTATACACTGTTTAACATCAAGTACTGGGCTGAAAACTTAAATGTCATTAAACAAGATACTGATGCAAAGTCCGCACTGGGCTGTCTAACCTTGTTATCTGTCATACTTGTCATACTAAGCCTTGGGTAGATAACTTCTTAATAAACCAGAATGTATTAACTATATCTTTTTCGCCTTCCTTCATCTTTCTCTTTTTGCAAACACCTGATGCTATTGACTGATTAAAAAGTAAAGGAAACTTTAATATAATATAGCTAAAAATTCTAGAACTACATTTAGTGAAAACGAATATATAATTGAGCTTAAACTCAGTCTTAATGTTTATAAACATTGGTTCTAGTAATACTTCTCAAAGATAATTTTGTCATTTAATGTTAATCCTTTAGGACATATACTTTAGGTGTCTTAACATGTGTATATAAAGATCACATTGAGGAGTTCAGGGTTATTTTAGTGGTGCTTTCTAGGGAACTAGTTTGTTAAGCTTTGTCATTGTAGTTAAAACTTGTGCAGAGAGACTCAAACTTACTTTTTACACTCATATTAAAACCCAGTATGTAAATACTTTACTGATGTATAGACCCCAAACTCTAACAATTATTTATCCCCTGCCTTATTCCTGGTCCAAGGGTGTAGTGGCTAGCACAAGGTTTGAACGGGAATAATAAGATGCTTTCTTAATCTTCTTTCACTACAGTATAAACAAGAACTATCAACTCAAATTCCTACACAAGACTTATATTACCAACATTTTCAGCCCATAAACGTGGGAATTTGACTCATGGAACATTAAAGGGCTCCAGAATAAAAAGAAAAGAAAACTTTTTTTACACCTTATACTACAAGCTAAGGCTAACATTATATTAATACAGGAAACACATCTAACCCTTGAACAATGGTCAGAGATTAATAAAAAAAAATGGATAAGACAAATCATACCCTCGGAAGGCAAAACTAATAGTGTGGGGGTAGCTATAATAATTAAGAAATAATTCCAGGACAAAATTCTACAAACCAAAGTGGACAAGGAAGGAAGGTGGTGCTATGTAACTCTTATAACCCCAAATCTTCTTAAGCCTTTGTTAGTCCTTAATGTTTACGCCCCTTGCAATAACCAACACATTTTTTTCACATTGTTATATCCTATCCTAAAACAGTCCCATAACTACTTTTTGGTGCTTGGAGGTGACTGGAACACATATCAAAATCCTGACCAGGATAAATCAAGCATCCTTAGCTTTAAAAGAACTCAAACAAGACTTCAAGTTATATGATCCTTTCAAATATGGTGATAGTACAAATAAATCTGGAAAATTCACATTCTACTCTCAATGCCACAAAATGTGGTTGAGAATAGACGTTTTCCTAATTTTGGATATATTCATCAACCTAGACCCAAGACTGAACATACACACTAGATATCTTTCAGATCACTCTAAGATTACTCTAAAATATTAACTGGAATCAAAAGTCTAGCACAATGAATAGAGGCTACAACTGGTCCCTAAACCCCAATCTGCTAACCAAAAAGTAGGTAATAAATGACATCCAATGTATACTAAAAACAACCCTATTTAACATACCCAACTCTCAGATACCTTTGGATATTGAATGGGCTGCAACCAAGGCACAAATGTGGGGAATAGTCATTAAAAAAGCAGCTTACTACAAAAAAATACAACTTAAAGCGGAACAGGATTTAGAAACAAAAATACAAACACTCGAAAATGACTTGCTAACCAACCATAAGGCTAAACAGAAACTGAACTCCTGAAACTTCAAAAAGATCTTTATCTCTTACATAACAATAAATTATCCTTCCATGAAACCAGAATGTTAGCCAACTATGCAAATGAAGTTCAAATACCTTCCCGAGCTTTGGCCAGAATTATAACCCAAACTAAATCTCCCTCTCAAATTTCTGAAATCATTTATGAGAACAAACACTACACCAAAAATGAGGACATTATTAAAACCTTTGAATCAATATACTCATAGATTTATGGAGACCAGACACTATCAGCCTCAGAAGAAGACAGAACACGTTTTCTCCAAAACCTCACATTTCCGAAATTGGACCCAGATCAACAGGAAAAATTAAGCGATCCTATATCTATTAATGAAATAACCTCAACAATTCAGCAAATGAAAACACATAAAGCCCCAGGTCCAGACTGCCTCATCTCTGAATTTTATAAAACTTTTTCCCCTTGCTAGCCCAAATCCTATTCTACATCTTGAATTATATAATAAATAATAACATCAATGACATACACTTTAATGCATCCAAAACTATATTTATACTTAAAGAACAAGCTGACCCAAGAAACCCATAGACCCATTTCACTATTAAATACAGATACCAAAATTTGAACATCTATACTTGCAAACAGACTGAAAAACCTACTAAATAAAATGATTTCTCCTGAACAATCTGGCTTTACACCATCTAGACAAACAAGTGATAACACACTAACGCTCAATACACTACCTTCTTAGGCAAATAAAAATACCCTAAACATATACACACTAGTTACTGATGCCCACAAAGCCTTTGATAGGGTAAATATAGAATTTCTGCTCCAAACATTACCATACTTTAACATACCCCAAAACTTCAACCAGATTATACAAATATTATACAAAAACCCTTATACATCCCTATACATTAACAAAACTTGGTCAAATAGAATTCCAATTAAAAACGGTACCAGACAAGGATGCCCCCTATCTCCTCTACTCTTTAACCTATACCTAGAGCCACTCTTCCTAAACATTAAACAAAATTCATATTATAACCCCCCAATAATTTATAATTCCAAAATCTTCCTCTCCACATTTGCGGATGATTTGAATATATATTGTACCACACCAGTTTCAGATATAAACAAAATACTATCTGCTATTGAACAGTTCTCGATTATATCGAATGATAAACTAAACCTCAAAAAAACTAACATTTTTCCTTTAAAACCTCCAAAACCGTTTTCTCTCCTACCACTGGTAGGTAAAATTAAAACAAAAGAAGAAGTTATACTATAAGAGTAAGTGTTATCACGGTCCAAATGCTCCTGTTACTAATAAAATAAATAAATAATCCAAAAGAGAAGTACAGGAGCAAACCAAGGCTGACAACAAAAATCAGCATAAATCCAGTAGTCATTAAGGCTTATTCGAGCAGCAGAAGTAAATGCTAGTCCAAACAATAACTGAATCCATGCCAAAGACAAATAAAATCCAAGCTGTTTTATTAGTAAGCGCTTTCACCCTGTAAGGGCTTTGTCAAACACTAAGAAGCAAACACTGAATAAAATCAAGATACATTTTATAAGGAAATAGAGCTGACATCACTTCCTGTTCCTGATTAAGACTTTTCAGTATGCAAAAACAATACATGTATATAAAAATGTATATAAAAAACTATATATATAAAAACAATATATATATATATATATATATATATATATATATATATATATATAAAGAATACACATCTGTGTATAAAAACAAATATAAAATATTTTGTTAACATTCTAAAAAATGTATGTTTATCTCACAGTAAGTCTCCTTTTCCTATGAAAAGAAGAAATTAAATATCTAGGCATTACATTTTCTACAAACAACAAAGATTTTTATCTAAACAACATAACCCGAAAATGGCAAAGCATTATACTAGACCTTAAAAGATGGAACAATTTAAAATTACCATTTTTGGCAAAAGTATCTGTAATTAAAATGAATGTGCTACCCGGATTACTTTATATCTTCATGACATCCCAGATAATCATACCCAACAAATTTCAAACAGATGCACATCTTGCTTGCTAAATTTATCTGGGAGCCCAAAAAAAAAAAAACAGGATTTCATAGTCTAAGCTCACAATTCCCAAAAATAAAGGAGGCTTAGCCCTTCCAAACTTTGGAACATACTATTTAATTATAAACACTAATAGAGTGTTGCTAATAGCTGAATAAAACCTGAAGGATAAAGTCTGGGCCCCGCACTGGATAATAATATACTGCAGACAAATCAAAAATTTGGACATAACCCTAAAGCATTACCATTCCTAAATCCCAAATCTATGGAAATCATATAGCATAATAGAACCATTAAAACACTCCATCTTACTAATGCAAAAACTCTTTAAATCTCTAAATCTTATACAAGCTATGAAAACACTACAACCTCTACACAAAAACCCTAACCTTAAAATAAACAACCAGACCCTAAACCTGAACTCACTTTTCCCCGATTAATTAATACAACCATTCAAGATATATACCCATATCTAAACTGCTCACTACAAGAGATGAGGAATCAATTAAACCTCCCCAAGTCATACTTGGTGATTCTGAGACAAATAAAAGAGTTGTGTTCCAGTTATCTCCAAGACACCAACATACCCAACAAGGACATAGAAATCTGTAATTTAATTTGGAAAACTATCCTCTCAACTAAGAAATTCACCACCAATACTTATAAACTAATCTATGACATTAAACTTCAGAAGGATATACTTTTTTCTGACTATTGGAGAAAGATAAACTCATCCATCGACAACCACCAAATAAACCAAGCAATTTATCTAACAATAAAATCCATACCCCTCAAGAAACTAGCATTTACCCAACTTATGATCTACAACAACGCATACTTTACACCTGCTATTCTACATAAATGTACCCTATAAAATCACCACTCTGCCCACATTGTAAAGATCAAACTGCCGATTTACTCCATCTATTCTGGAGCTATAAATGTGTCTATAAGCTTTGGAACTCCCTTAAACTTCAGCTACAAAGGATCGGCTATCAGACATCTACACTCACCTGGGAATTTACTGTACTACATATCCTCCCACACAATATTTCCAAGAACCAAGCAGCCCCTCTGATTACTATCCTTCTTTTAATGAAACTATATATAGCATCCAAATAGCTTAACCCAACTAGTGTTTCATGGGAGGATTTTAGACTGATGGTGATCAAACACCTTTTAGCATATAAAATATTACTCGATAAAAGGGATAAAAACATTAAAATCAGAGAATTATGGGAACAAATCTTTAACATTATTCTAGCATAGCCCATCACCAATGCTCATACTAATCTACCACCAGGAGATCCCAAAGCAATTCATATACCTAACTCCCAAATATTTTCCACTTTCTCTTCTTTATATTTTACTCATAACAACTCTTACTTGATTGTCACAATTATTCACCTAAAAAATGACTCTATGTATATAGAGTAGATAGTATTGTTGACTGACCTACTTTTTACTGTACTATTCTCAATGTATAACACTTTAAAAGTTATTGAAAAAAAAAAGTACTACATCCCACCTGTATGATGTCAGGCTGGTATTGGTAACATATCATGCAGTACAGTCTAGCTCCCATAGGAAATGTAAAATGTGGAAGCTATCAACATCCCCCGGATACATATACACATACACATATATACAGATACAGATATATATATATATTTATATATATATATATATATATATATATATATATATATACACATATATAGATATACATGTGACTACAAATACGCACGCAGAGATATGTACAGTAAGATACTCATGTAGTAGGCACACACATTATGGAACAGCCACTATGCCTACAGTTAACACCCTAACAACTGGACACTGGATGAGCCATCCATACAAATGACATATGTTGCCTGCAACATATACCCACAGAGAGGTCATAGGATAAAACACCACACACAGGTTTGCAGAAATGGAATACCTTTATTTGTGTACTATTAACAGATGTATATGCCATGTCATATAGCTGTTCAGACACAGACCTCCATATAAAAAGAGTAATGCAACTGTGAAACAGTTTTACTAATACAGTAGTCTGGAAAGGTCCACAGCTGTTGCTGTCCAGGCCAAGCCCTTCAAATATTACAATAGTAATGACAGACTGGGCCACAGGATACCACACAATCAGCAGTAAGTGATGCAGGTGTATAGTCCAGCAGCCCCTATCTACAGTCTGTACACAATCACTAGGTGGCCCAGACTTCAGTTGGCCAAATGGGATGTAACTGATACATAACAAGGCATAACTGACACCATCACAGTCACTCTGGCAAACAGAACATTCTGTATGGCAGGAGGCAGTAGGCCTGCAGTAAGCCAGTTTATGTAAGTAATGTCAAGATAGGTGAAATGTAGGGTACTGTACATCCAGATAAATATGGCAGCTCACCCCTGATACCCCCGCATTTTGTAACAGCCTAGATTATGTATCTAGTGCATCCCCCCTAGAATCAATAATACAGGGCCATATACCACTGTTACATATACTGGTCTCTGGAATGCATATAGGCACACATGTATTGTGTAGGTGAAGCCCACACATGTATGCCCCCAGCCCCACGGTATGTGTGGGGAATACAAAAGCAGTGGACTGCTGGAAGGAATGGCAGTGTGGTATATGTATATGTTCATATGTATCACTATCTGTACATGTGAAGATATATAATGCTCTGTATATGTATATATCTGGGTGTGTATATGCATATCTATGTACACATACACAGCCATCTATAATTATCTATATAGCTATCTGGATAATCATATGTACATATATATTCACCATATGTCCTGAACATGGGGTGTAGCCCTACCTCAGCCCCTATAGTCCCAACTCCGTAGTGCAAGGGGAGGTTGGTATGTATAGCAGGTATATTAGTAGACTATTGCTACTGTAATAGTGATTGTCTTCACAGACATGGTGTGTGTGGGAGGTCACATCTGCTTTTCACATGTGTGCCATTGGCTACTGACAGACACCCTAAGGACATCATGGTACAGTACCGCTGCAAGCATGTAATGCTCCTGTGGACTACAGCAGAGATATTGGCCAATAGATGTGGACATTCTGACACACTCTGTACAGTCCAGAGGTATACACAGAACTCCTTAGTGCAGAACATGTGGACCAAGCCTGATAATATGGATGTTAACAGCCATATAGATGGGTATAACACATAGTGACTTGTATACATTCTCCCCCATAGGTTATGCATTCAGACACCCCTGTCTGTCCTGACACCAAATAACTGCTGGTACAGAGGTGCCTTCGTCACATACTACCCACTAGATATTGACATACATCTGTACAGCATCCCACCACTCCGTCTGACATACATGACTGTTAAGGGAGGCCCGGCAGCAGTACATCTGGCAAGTATCTGCACATGACATCTCATTGGGTAACTACACTAAGCTGCTAGGCATGTAACAAAGCACTGTGCAGGCTACAGGCAGACTGGCTCAACACTGGCCATCTCCTAAGGGGGAATGCATATGTACCTTCATATATAGCAGGCTCTACAGGCATGTCACAGCACAGGGTAAGATACACCTGTGTGAAAGTGTATAACCACAACCAATGTGAACACAGCCACAGCCACATATGGTAAGCTAGCATAATATTACAGTATATGGACTATCTGTTCAATACTATCCTCATATGTGCCACTCACACACTAACCGTACATATACTGGGCCGCTACACAGTGTGGTCGGATGCCTGTCTGTGGTATGGGACATGTGTGTGTATGGCCCTACAAACATGTAAGCCAATACGGTAACATACAGTGGAGCAGCATGTAACATCAGATAGGACGGGACCTAGAAAGATGGCATCTACCACAGTCTGTACACAGGCCAAGGTACATATTGAAAATACACACACTGTCGACATTCACCATAAGTACACATAGGCATCAGTACTGTACAAACAACCACAGACTGTCCAGGATATGTCATCAACTATAACTCCTACTGTACATGTGTAGCTATCTATCTCACTGGCTTGTTATCAGATATGATGACACTAATTATGGTGTACAGCACATATGCACCTCTTAATGCATGACATATGTACAAAGGTTGACAGAGTTGTGGCTGGAAGCACATACACAGGGCCAATATTGACATGTTGCTGTGATAACATTTTACATTTACTGTTGTAACAGGGTTTGTCGCAACATATGTCCTATGAGGGATATGAAGTCAGTAAGTGTCCCGGCTTTCAACATCTACAGACTGCAATCCTCACACTTCCTTCTGCAGTTCCTAGATACATGCTCTGTGGGTAACACATGAAACCAAAGGCACCACACACTGCCCAGTCTGCAGATGACCCTACAGATGGGAAGTCCTCATAAACATTGAAATGACAACAGGTATTAATACATGTAGGACAGCCATATCCACACACCCTGTTAAAGCAACATTACTACAAATGCAGTATAGCAGCACGTACAGTCTGTAGTCAGGTCAGGCACATCCTGCTCCTGTGTGTTGGCCTGTTTCCACAGTGTTAGTTGTCAGACGTAAATCCCCAATCCAGCTGAGATGCTGTTTGCCAAACAACAGATCGAGTTCCTGCTCACAGTGAATGGAAAGTCCCAATACCAACATGATGTCCCTAGATATTGGAGTGTGTTTCCATGCAATTGGCTATGGGAGAGTTACCTCAGCTGTTCCACATGCAATCAGCTAGGGGAGGACTGCAATTCATGCATAGGCCATCAACTGATCATGAGCATCACTTAAAATGCACATGCTGCTGCCTAAGCAAAGCAGGTGTAAGTCTCCACATCCACCAGAGAGGGAGTGAGAGAGGCAGTCAGAGGCATTGACAAGTCAGGGAGGGGCGGGAGAGTAAAACATATGCATGTTTGTGTCACACACCTACCAGCACAGGGTATCAAACCCCTGATGACTATGTAGTGCTATCAAAGTCCTATGCAGTTATTGGATGCACCACATAGGTTACCTATTGTGGAGTCCTCAGAACATATATGTGATGGTGAGTGACATCTGCAACAGGGATATGGTAGCTATATGGTAGGTGAAGTACACGTGCCTGTCTGCATGAACAGGTGCCAGCATCAGCACAGCCACACTCTCACAGGAACACACAGACATTGACACACTTGGCAGGGCCAGGGATACAGCTCATCACTAGTGAGATTACCACAACACATTACTGTGCAGGTATCTCATGCACCACATGGGTCATACAGAGGTTATATGGGCAAAGGGTATGGGGAGGTGTCTGTCATCAGACAACATGCTTCAGTATGCCACCAGGGATTGTAGTGAGTGTGGATGTGATCATACTCATCATACAACACACACATAAGCACACAGGGTGCCAGTACTGACATGCATGGGTGCATTTCTGCACAGTTATGTGGTGGTCGACTGTGCCATACAGTTATACAAGGCTAGGTGATGGGTATACCTTGGCATCAGACCACATGACAATGGTCTGCATTGTGGCTCAGGGCTGTGGTCTCTGCATTTGCCCACACAGGTGGGTATTGTATCCACCATCCAGTCACCTGGGTGACTATTGTGTGTGGCCAATGATGTGCATCACTTGCCATGTATGTGCTCCTTAGTCCATGACATGGACGGTGTCTGGGATGTGCACACCTCTCACATGCATGTACAGTAACATGTGGAACTGTATCTGGGGTATCGGGCCCATGTTGTGTACACAGATTAACATCAGATGTGCCAGTCTTGACCACCTATGGCAGGAACTGGTAATGGGCAGCAGGTTAACCCTGCACCTACATTGATAGCATGCTAACGGCATTCCCTGGTGTCAGTGGTATCTGTCCATACAGGGCATGTTTTCGTGAATGGTATGTCCTTTGTGGGTCACATGTGATGGCACCACAGGTGTTGCAGGTGTCCAGTGGGGATCATGGGGAAGGTGCACTGTCTGCAAGTATGTGCCTATTGGACAAATAGACAGGGTGCCATTCCCTCTGTAGGCCACTGCAATCACTCCATAGTTACTATCAGTGGCCAATATGCAATGTACTTCACACATATTGGCTGTTTCCTCAGCGTGTGTGTGTGTGTGTGTGTGTGTGTGTGTGTGTGTGTGTGTGTGTGTGTGTGTGTGTGTGTGTGCGTGTGTAAGACATGGGTTGAGAGTCTGCTCTGGGTGATACTGGGGTTGCCTAACTTGATGTCACATGTATGGGTATGGATTTGCACCTCAGCTTATTGGCTATTTCACATCTGTTATCCCTGTACAGTGGACAGTGTGATATATACTAGGGCCACCATATAAGAAATTTGCAAAAGCCACTCTACATTGGGCCCAGGTGTCACACACTCACACCCACTTCCACACAGGATATGAGTTACAGACACATACACGTCATGTCTGGGAGTAGAACCCCTATCTAACTAGTTTAATACACTACAGCACTACGCAGTTGTAGTACGTGCCATGGAGATTATTGGAGTACTTCTTCCCCAAAGGTGTATATCACATTGGATGACATCTGCAGGATTGCCAAAATAGAACATTCAAATTGTAGTGAGTGTGGCTAGGCTAAAATGCATTGCTCCCTACACAGACAGTAACACACACACAAACCATCCACAACTGACATGTGTGGGTAGAGTACCCTTAACAGAGGTCTACATCACGCTATAACATGGAACTGTTATAAGACACACCACAGGATTACTGGAGAACTCCTTCCCCAAAGGTGTATTTCACAATGAATGACATCCTCAGGATTGCCAAAGTAGGGCATTTGACATGTACTGTGTGTGACTAGCCTAAAATGCATTGGTCCCTGCACAGACATTGCAACACACACAAAATGCCCACCACTGACATGTGCGGGTATAGAACCCCTAACAGAGGTCTATATCACACTACAGCAGTACATAGTTATGGCATGCACTACAGAGATTACTGGGCTATATCCTTTCCAGGTGTATATTTCTAGGTGGATGACATCAGCAGCCTTGCCAAAGTACAGCATATAAATTGTATGAAGTGTGACTACCCCAATAAGCATTGCTCTTTACACAGGCAGACACACACTTCCCAAGTCTGGGATTAGAACACCTACCTAACTAATTTATCATACTATAGCAGTACACAGTTATGGCACGTGCTATGGAAATTACTGGGCTAAAACCTCCCCAGAGGTGTATTTCTAGGTGGATGACATCAGCAGCCTTACCAAAGTAGAACACTTCAATTGTAGGGAGTGTAATTACCCTAAACAACATTGCTGTCTACACAGAGTCAAACAGACACACATGCACACACAGATGCCAAGGCTGGGGTTAGAACTCCTCCTTAACTATTTTATCACACTACAGCAGTATACAATTATGGCACGTGCTATAGAGATTACTGGGATACTGCCTTCCCAGAGATATATTTCTAGGTGGATGACATCAGCAGCCTTACCAAAGTAGAGCATTTAAATTGTAGGGGGTGTGACTACCCTAAAAAGCATTGCTTTCTATACAGACAGGGTTAGATAGACACACACGTAAACACACACACACACACACACACACACACACACACACACACACACACACACACAGTTGCCAAACCTGGAGTTAGACCTCCTACCTAACTATTTTATCACACTGCAGCAATGAAAAGCTAGCAAGTACGGCTGATGCAAGGCAACCAAACTAGTGTGCATCAAAATAAAACGCCAGCACCAAAGATGAGCTGAAATGAGTTTATTGTTGAAACAAGTGAACTAGACTGGTTTCAGCATATAGCTTTCTTCAGTAGTATAAAAAAGAACCATGACAAAAGCCAGTAATTTATACACGTTTCAATGAAGAAAATGACATCACTTCCTGTCTTAGGAAAAAATCAAATTGTTAACAAAAAATTAAGTTGTTAACAAAACATTCAAATATGATCAATGAATAACTAATAAATAATTGATGGTAACTCAAAACTCCAACAAGCTACAAAGAATGTATGGTATAGTTTTGAAAATGGAAAACTTACAATTTATCATTTAGTCCTGGGGAAACAAAAATAGGGAAATAGACAGTTGTCTAACCCTCATCACTACATGAGGATGCCCACTGACCCTACTTCTAACTTTAAAAAAGAAATAGATCAATTATTGCAAGAGGCAGTTGAACAAGGGATTATTACAGCTAATACTCTATTTCATCTTACAGTTTCGGATCCTGCCAAACAATATTTATATTTGTTACCAAAAATTCACAAATCTATTGACAAACCACCAGGCAGACCAATAGTGTCAGGGATAGGATCACTTACGGAACCCTTGCCAGCATTTCTTACTGAGAAACTTAAACCACTGTTATCCCTAGTCAGAGCAAGACTTAAGGATACAACAGAATTTTTACAAATAGTATCTGACTCCCAATTGGAACCACACTGGTTAATGTGTACTCTCGATGTCAAATCATTATACACGAATATTCCACACTGAGCTGGATTAACTGCACTTGAATACTGGTTAAATAAAGCAGGCATTTACCCTCTTGGTACTGACACATTGCTTATCTGTATGGCTGAACATGTTTTGTCTAAAAACGTTTTCTATTTTAAACAAGACTGTTATTGGCAGATACAGCGTACAGCCATGGGTGCCTCGTTTGCACCCATTTACGCTGACCTTTATATGGGGTATGTGGAGGAACATATCATTTATGATGAGCTTCATAATTTATATATTTCGGACATTGACATTTGGAGAAGATATCTGGATGACTGTTGGCTTATTTGGAAAGGAGGAAGTGAATACCTACATGAGTTTGTGGAACATCTCAACAGTAATATCTGGGGAGTGGAATTTACTGTGGATTATCATCACAATGAGATGCATTTTTTGGATGTTTCTTTACATCGCCAGGCAGATAATACCTTGAAAACATCTGTATACTGCAAATTTCCTCAGTATAATACTCTGTTACATGCCAACAGTCTCCATCCAAGACATACTATTAACAACATTCCCAAATCTCAATTTTTACGTCTTAAACAGATATGTTCCTCCCAACTAGAATTATCCCAGCATCATGATGATCTGGCCAACAGATTTTTAGCCAGGGGGTACACCAAAAACAACGTTAGTTCAGCCATGCGTTGGACACAAAACCAGTCAAGAGATAGTCTGCTACAATATCAACAGCATTCTAGAAAAAATCAACAGGATATCTTGAGATTTGTAACCACATATGGGAGAAATACTGCTCAATTTTCTGAGATAGTCAACAAACACTGGAACATACTTAAGTCTCATATTGATTTGGATGATTTTTTGGGTAACAGATGTTCATTCTCATATAAAAAGGGCAAGACATTGGGGTCACATTTTTCCTACTTTAAGAAAACAACATCTAGGGATATTGTTACTCATCAACAAACTTTAACTAGGGAAAAATTAATAGGATCATACCCTTGTGGGCATTGTAGTTTCTGCAATTACATGTTCAAAACCAAAACATTCACCAGTAGGAATACTGGACAATTATACAACATATATGAATTTGGCAACTGCAGTATGGACTGGGTAGTCTACCTTGCTACCTGCACTTGCCAAGCCTTTTATGTAGGTCAGACATCCAGACAGTTCAGCATCAGAATGTCTGAACACTTAGGTGATATCAGAAATGCACGTATGACCAATGCCTTGCACAGACATACAATTAATCATCCCATGGCCAAATTCTCATTTATTATTATTGATCACATTACTGGCAATCAGTCATTTAAAACAGGATGGCACGATATACTCAACAACAAAGAAAGAAAATGGATTATAAAACTAGGGGGTCTTTTTTCCACAGGACTAAATGATAAATTGTAAGTTTTCCATTTTCAAAACTATACCATACATTCTTTGTAGCTTGTTGGAGTTTTGAGTTACCATCAATTATTTATTAGTTATTCATTGATCATATTTTAATGTTTTGTTAACAACTTAATTTTTTGTTAACAATTTGATTTTTTCCTAAGACAGGAAGTGATGTCATTTTCTTCATTGAAACATGTGTATAAATTACTGGCTTTTGTCATTGTTCTTTTTTATACTACTGAAGAAAGCTATATGCTGAAACCGGTCTAGTTCACTTGTTTCAACAATAAACTCATTTCAGCTCATCTTTGGTGCTGGCGATTTATTTTGATGCATATTTTATCACACTACAGTAGTACACAGTTATGGCACATGCTATAAAGATTACTTGGATACAGCCTTCCCAGAGATGTATTTCTAGGTGGATAACATCAGCAGCCTTACCAAAGTAGAGCATTTAAAATGTAGGAGTTGTGACTACTCTAAAAAGCATTGCTTTCTACAGAGACAGACAGAAACACACACACACACACACACACACACACACACACACACACACACACACACACACACACACACACACAGACAGTTGCCAAGGCTGGGGTTAGAATTCCTACCTAACTATTTTATCACACTACAGCAGTACACAGTTATGGCACATGCTATGGAGAATTCTGTGATACAACCTTCCCAGAGATGTAGTTCTAGGTGGATGACATTAGCAGCCTTACAAAAGTAGAGCATTTCAACTGTAGGGAGTGTGACCACCCTAAAAAACATTGCTATCTACACAGACAGACACACACACAGTTGCCAAGGTTTGGGTTAGAGCTCCTACCTAACTAGTTTATCACACTACAGCAGTACACAGTTATGGGATGCTCCACAGAGATTAGTGGGCTAAAACTCTCCCAAAGGTATATTTCACAGTGGATGACCTCAGCATGCTTGTCATAGTGGGGCTATGGGGAGGGCAGTGTGTGTGCATGGGCCATAACCCATTCATCTAGGGGTTGACACTCCACATGTGCGAACAACCTGGGTCATATTTCACAGGTATGTGTATACATCTGCTAGATGACTACTTCCTTGAACAGACATATTGCACAGCTGGCATGGGCACCACATACTCTGTAATGCTGACAGATACCGGTAGCTAGTATATGCACTGAGTGACATCTGACCCTTGTGTGGTTGTGGCCCTTTGACTGTGTACTGGGTGGGACAGGCCTGGATGGCTGCTTGTCACAGTCACCCTCTTCCACACATCTATGTATGTCTACCTTTGGCTTATTATAGTGTGTTGTCCTTACATATATGCCTGTATTTCTATCCACTGTGTGTGCAAAGCATGAGTGGTGTATACAGAGGAGTGTCAGCACTAACATCTGCAGCTGCCAGATATGTCTGGTCTGGTACTGGTGTTTGCAGACATGGCCTTCATGTGTTTGTGTGAGCATGCCCGGTATGACCTTTCAGTATGTTGTTGACTGACATTGCCTTCATTTCTCTAAGCATGTCGGCATGCCCAGTATGGCCATCTATATTGAATGTGTGGATCGAGTTCAGGTAGTTTGTACTGCAGTGCTGACCTTTGTCTTGTACACCTACAGGTAGCTGTCTCTGCAGGGTATCCATTGATCATTTGGCATTGACTGTTACTACATTTCTGCATAGGATGGGGGGGCACACCTGACTATTTCTACATTTCTACACAGGATTGGGGGGGCACACCTGACTGTTACTATATTTCTACAAAGGATGGAGTGGCACACCTGACTAGTACTACATTTCTACGTAGGATGGGGGGGCACACCTGACTATTTCTACTTTTCTACACATGATTGGGGGGGGCACACCTGACCTTGACTACATTTCTACGTAGGATGGGGGAGCACACCTGACACTTGTACACATTTACTAAGATTGTACTGGTATGTTGGGTACTCCATTTCAGTCTGTAGTTTTACCTATCATGCTGACTAGAGGCATACCAGTGTACTACAGCTTTTAGCTTTTAATTACCTACATATTAGTTTCTGACTTCCTACCCTTCAGAACTGACATCCCACTGCCTGACCTACTGTAGTCTGTCTGTGTAGGCCTGGGGGGGAGGTTACCCATGGGCCTCATTCAGAGGCCATAGCACAGCCTTTGTTTGTGTTTGTCTACACCTGTCCTGCTGGCTGTGACTGTTGTTGGGTATGTGAACCCCCTTAACTGGCATGTGTGAGTCACTTACCTTGTGGGTGTCCCAGGATTGAGGGTGGTGCTGCAGGGCTACCTATGTCAGATGCACATAGTACACTCCCTACACATGGTTAAGCACAGGTAGTGTAATGCTTGGCATACCTTTTACTGTATGTGAGAGTCAGAGAGAGGTGTTATTCCCTGGGTCCCTCCTGTGTCAGTGTATGTGCTATGCATTGCCTCTTTGCCAAGGCCAGGGCATACTGGGCACACCTCCTTCTGTGTACGTGGCAGGCTCAGGTTGTTCCTCCTCCATGTCTGTGCAGGCCTTGGCAATGGTGGGGGACTGTGTGGCCCTGCCCCATGCTGTTCCTGCTGCAGCTGTTTCCGCAGGATCATATAGTGTAGCATGGCACATACAAGAACAATTTGGATACATGTAGCTGGTGAGTACTGCAAGGCTCCACTGGATGTGTCCAGGCACCGGAACCGTGACTTGAGCATCCCAAACACACACTCTACTACAATTCTGGTCTGTGCATGTGCCTCATTATGGAGTTCTTGTTCTGGTGTGTGTGCATTTCTGATGGGTGTCATCAGCCATGGCTCCAGTGCATATCCAGCATCCCCCACTAGGTGACCACCAGGGATGTCCCCATTGGCAAATCTCTGGTACACTGCATCAGAGGCCAGATGTGGGAATCATGATAGTTTCCAGGGCAGCCAGCACATTCATTATTATGCCCTGGGCATTGCACATGACCTGGCAGTTGATGGAGGGGAAGCCCTTGCGGTTGATGTAGATCCTATCCCGCTCACGTGCTGGTGCTTTGATGCATATGTGTGTGTAGTCTATAGCACCCACTACCTCAGGGTATTCTGCTATTTGGTGGAACAGTTGCATATTGCTGGCCAACGCCTCAGGTCTATATTAGATGAACGAATGATCAAAATGTGGAATACAACATGCTCGACACACTTTGATCGAATGGTCATCTAATCAAACCCTTAAAATAACAAAAACTAGAGTTCTGAAAAGTTTTATTTGTCCCACACCTTCCCTACACTAACATGTAACACACACACATACAACTAATACATATAAACCCATACATTTGCACATCATTCAACAACTTTCAAACCTAAACCCACTCTTTTACTTTTAAAAGAAATTGGGGTCTTCGCCCCCACACCCCCCAATGTGGGGGGCTGTGCCCCCACCCCCCAACTATATACACCAGCTCTGAGATTGCTCTACATTGGGGAAAGGGCAATTACCTGGTAATAGTAACATACACACACAAGTACGGAATTGACTTACCTAGACATTCCAGACAGTGTAGCGTCCTTACGTCACAAGCTACACTCACCACCATAGCCAATTAAAACTTTTTGGAACTCAGGTTTTCATCTTTTTCAGCATTTGATTAGATGAACGATCGATCAAAGTGTGTCAAGCATGTTGTACTCAACATTTTGATTATTCATACATCCAATAGGAACCCAACGCCTCATGGGTGTTGGGGAAATATACGTACTTACCGGCATGTGCTGACATGGCATCCAGGAACTGGTTGAATACCCTGGATGCTGATGCCTGTGAAATCCCCATCATATCCTCAGGTGGCCTTTGGGAGGTACCTGTAGCTAGTATTCGTAGACCTACACATACCTTGGTATCCACTGGGATGTGTTCTACTCTGTTAGTTCTGTGTATCAGGCATGGCCGGCACAGCTCATCAATTTGCTGTAGGAGATCCCTGTCCACCCTATAGCGCTCCACTATCTTCAACTCATGTAGCATTTGATAGGTTACCCTGGGTCTGTACACTCTTCTCTATCTCCTCATTGTGGATTGGTCAACAGCATTCACATTCTCACCACCCTCAGCCTCTTCCACAAGTTGTTGTATGATAGCTATTGCAGCCTTTATTTTTTTGCTGTTGTGAGTGTTAAAAGTTCCCGCTTGTTTACACTGGCAGCGTAGTGTGGGAAAAACCAGAGGGGAAGTTGTTTGCATAGTTTATAGTAGTTTTCTGGGCTGGGCTGATCTGCTGCCTGTGAAATTGACTGATTCTGATACATTTCACCTGCCAGCTAAGCTAGTTCTCCTAGATTACCTTCCTACTGCTGTTTTCCCTTCCCATTGCCTTCCTGTTTAAGCCCGAGTGCATGCCATGCAAATAGAGTGCTCAAATGTGCACAGTGCTGTTATTTACTGGATTAACTTCTTTTTTCTTCCTGTAATACCCAGTGCATGGCACGCACACCCGCTTACGCTTTGTAAAGTGTGCTAGGCAGGTTTAGACAAACCCGAGCCACAGGGCTCCAATCCACTTACAATATGCCCTACACACCTCCCCATGATGTCACCTAACTCCTAGGCTTGCACCAAGCTATTCCTACTCTTGCACTGTTGGGACCTGACTCACATGCTAGGGAAAATTGGGATTCACTATCCTTCCCCTCATTTGCATAGGATTGCCTGCTAATACATAGTTACATGTATCATACTGAACCTCCCCCCCTTAGCAACCACTACTCACTGGCTATGTTGTCTTCTGCCTGCCATTGACTTGCATGTCAGAATACTGATTTTATTCAGAATGCATAATTTAGGTTAATTTTGTTATCCCCCCCCCCCGATCCCATTTGCGCACAGCTGCCCTACACTTAAACAGCCAAGATTGTCTAAAAAAAATTAAAGTTGATTTTTGTGTTTTTTTATTGTTTGAAATGCCAATGGTCGTATACTTGTCCATTGGCATGCTTACTACATGATATGCAGCCTTTATTTGGAGCTGTCACAGCTCCGTTTTGGATTTTGCAAAAATGTACTCAGTTACTAACCGAGTACATTTCTGCAGATAGCACTAGTCCTGCACAGATGGTTGCAACCTTCCTGGATTGCAAAATCACCTAATTTGCATAGATTTCTCCTGCAAATGGGGTGATTTGCATACAAGGGGTTAGTCCGTGCAGGATTAGTGCATGCCCCTGCAGGCTGTTCCTGGATCGCACGGCAGACATATTGCCTGCTTGAGCTCCTGCACTGATCTTACACACCGTGCAAGCTATAGAGAATCCGGGGGTATTTCTTGTATACATACACACACACACACACACACACACAGGTCCTTGTAACTGCTGCTGTTGCTAGTTACTTTAGTTTTATTTAACTTTTCTCCATGCTCACTAACTGCTTTTAGTAAGGGGAGAGGAAATGGTGGGCCCATTTGTAACTGCTGTTGGTACGTATTTTTTTTTTGTTAGCTTATTTTTTTGCACATCTGTTAAGCATTTAGAGAACAGACTAAACATGACAGGTCCTTGTAATTGCTGCTGCTGGAGTTACTTTCATTAGTTCTATTTTACTTTATTTTTTCACACTTGCTAAATGAAGCCATGTTTAGCAAGCATAAACAATATGGCAGCATATTTTATTCTTTCCCTGATTCATTGAATATTAGTATTCTACTGTGAAGCTGGGGACTTGTTTATTGGGCTTAACTGTACATTAAAACATTGTTGAAGAACATTTGCTTTCCAGTAGTATATCATTTTACTTTCTGCCTTTTCTCTAAGTAAATTAATCCCCTTTCCCTAGTTATGGTGACCTCCAATATATGCTGGTGTGGAGGAGTTTAACGACTGCAGAGCATATATCTGTCATATGCATTGAAATTAAACAGTGAAGAGTTTTTGAACTCATTTATGCTATGCATGTGTTTTATATGTAGTAGTTTAGTAAACATTTTGTTTGTCAGTTAAGTTTAAAGCTTCATTTCCTGATAACCTGGAAGATGTAAGATCTAGTTTCAGTACACTAACCTGCTCAGAACCTAGCAGTGCCATACCTCTCAAATTCCTACATTTTTTTGTAGACTGTCCAGATGTTTGTCTCATATTTTGGTCTGTTTCTCAAAGAAATTGTATTTTTGTCCAATCATTAGAGATTAAAGTTACTTACTAATGGCATACATTTGAGTTTTGCACTTCATATCCTTTAGAAAAAGCATGCTAATACAAAATCTCTGCCATTTTCTAAGTTTATAAGAGCAATATTTGAAATGTGTCCCTGATTTTAAGCCTCCCCCCCCCTTGTTGTTTTTTTTCTAGATTTGTTGCACTTTGAGAGGTTTTGTCTGACATGCAGCACATGAGATCTTCTGTGGTATATTGTCAATTGGGTGCTGCGGTAGAGTTGTCGCCTCACAGTAAGACGCTGTCCGGTTTGATTCTCAGCTAGAGAGTCTTCTGGGTGGAGACATGCATGAATGGGCGTACCTTCATTGAAGGTTGTGCGTCAGGGCTGGTAACTCGGCATGTAAAAATCAACTACCATCATTAGCGGACTGGAGTTCCGCTGTGGCAACCCCTAACCGGGAAAAGCCAAACGTTACAAACAAATTGTATTGTTTTTTCATTGGGTTCTGTTTGTTAGCGTGCCTGTGGATGTTCTGATTATTGATCAGATGCCATAGAACCATCTAGAACCCCTATTATCACTGGCATGCAAGATCTTCCCACAAAAGGCATTTATTCTTAATATGTTTACAGTATCATATATGGAGACTTTAAGGGGCACTAATCCTAGAGATGATCCATAGAATAACTTTACTTTTGCCTGTCTGATTTCCATTCCCCCCTGTTGATAAAGGATAGTACATATTATATACCAAAGCATGATGTTATCAGTAAAGAATCACAACATAAAGCACCTGTTGTCCATAATAAATACCAATACAATCTGGGCAAATGTTTTCTGTAAGTGTTCTTGCAGAATCAGAAGGCACATAACATCTTATAGAATTAACCTACAGGCAAACATATGTCACACTAATTGAAAAATTCATGTGAAAGTCAGTAACTATAGGAAAAAGAGTTTAACATAAAACTGGAAATCTATAAACTGGTTTTAGTGCAACATTCCAGAGGGCTGGGACCATAAAAGCAAATATATTTTATGCCCCTTTACTGAATATATTTGTAAGCTCTGCCACTCTTTCAGCTCTGCATGAACTAAAACTGAGATGGCAGCAAGAGGAAAACAAAGTGCTATAGTTAATTCAGATAAACCAAAAATATGGAATTTAATCTTTAATAACTATATTTTCCACTGGCATGAAAATATATGTTCATTTGTGTCATTTCTTTATGAATGTTAGAAAAAAGGAAAATATATAGAACTTGTAACTGAAGTTGTAAAGAGTAAATTCCTGCCTAATGCTGGATGTGAAAATGTATAGGTTGCTGTTCCCAGACAGGAAAGCAAGGGCCATAAAACTGTAATTAGATGATTTATCAAAGTGGTATATGAGATACAGATATCTGTATAAGAAGTAAAAGATATAAACCTGATAACCAGATAGCTGGAAAAAAGAAAAGTTGAAAAGAAAGAAGCAAACAATTGAGAAGAGACAAAAGGAATGTTAACTGAAGCTTGCAAGTCTTGTTCTCTACAATTGTGTCTCTGTCTGTTATGTATATCAGGCAGAGATGAAATTGCCAAGAGCAGGATTCAGTGGAGTGTTCAGGGTGAGGCCTCATCATATGTGTGTTGATGATATAGGCCCATACCCAGGGGGACAGTGTATGTATATTTCTTGCATGTCCTGTAGCCAGGCTGCTCTTAAGAGGCTGTTTACTGATACACATTTATTTACGTTATGTATACTTCCATCCATTTGGCAACAGTGGTGAGACTCTGCAGACCATACTCACATTGGATGGCAGTGGTAGGATTCAACCCCTACATATGGCACTATTCTTTTTCCTTCCCATCAGTTTCCAGTGATGGGATTCAAACCTCATACATCTATGGAATGTCCAATGACCCTCTCAGCCAGTACCAGTCAGATACATCTGAAAACCTTTTAGAGGGATTTTGGGTCAGCAGAGATCTAAGGCTAGTATGTTGCTTTAAGTCAAAGCACATCATACTAAACTAGATAATGTCTGTATTTTAAAGTTTTGTTTTTTTAGAGAAAAATGTTTTTCATCATGCACAAACACACACGCACAATACTTTTATCATAACAAAAATCAAAACAAAACAAAGCAAAAAAAAAAAAAAAAAAAACAGTGTTCAGCACTTCTCTAAACCATAACAATACTTTGACAAGAGGAGTTATCATGTATTATACAATTCACATGCACACAAGTTCCAAAGCAAAAAAGCTTTTATTCTTCAGCCAAACAAAGACTGACTTTTACTGAATGTATTGTTATTTCAAAACAAATACCATAAGTGCATTTTCATTAAAATGTTGAATGTCAGGGTAAAAAAAAACATAAGTACTCTGCTATGTTTTGTGAGAAAATGGCCCACAAAAAAAAGCTTTCTACTCAAGAATAATATATTTTAAATCACATCTAATCAGTGCCTGGTCTAAAGAACTTCTCTGAAGCTACAGCATCAAGTAAACTGATCTTTTCTACAAGATGTGGGGACTTCAGAGTAAAGGTGATTAAAATCCGGGCGGAAGGGAGTTGTAGTCATCCCCCCCTTACTTGAAAGTATGTGGCTCTATGCTGCCAGGGGAAAGGAATACTTTTGTATTTAATTTTCACTGCCGCACCATGTTATAGAGCTTTCTTTAATAATATAGAAGTATGCAAATAGGTGCAATCACTTGTATAACATTTATATAGGACACATGCAGATGCAAGTAAGAAAGAAGCAAGAATCTCACCTAGAGTCTGAACAGTCACTTTAGTGTACATTGAATTTTTGCCTTTTTCATATCACTATATATATATATATATATATATATATATATATATATATATATATATATATGGGTCTGCTGTATAACTTCGAAAATACACTTCTTCGAAATTACACAGTAGACCCTGGGTTATATATATGGGTCTGCTGTATAACTTCGAAAATACACTTCTTCGAAATTACACAGTAGACCCTGGGTTTCGCGAAAGTGCACTTTCGCAAAACCCGCTTCAGCGAATGGGCTACATACTGCAGTTTAGTGCAGTAGTCATGGACCTTAGGGTTAGGGCATGGGTCATGGTAAGGGGATAGCTAGTAGGGCTATTCCCTTACCATGACCTGTGCCCTAACCCTAAGGTCCATGACTATCGCACCACAGTGGAGGACATAGAATGTTTTCCTACTGTCCACCACTGTGGTGCGATACGTTCTCAGAAGCAGTGTTTGTGAAAGTGCACTTTCAAATAAGTGCACTTTCGTGTAACTGAGCAGCCTACTGCTCTTTTTAAAATAAGTGGTATTCGATTAAAAGCAGTAGACCCATATATATATATATATATATATATATATATATATATATATATATATATTATATACACACACAGAGACATTATATAGGTATAAATATAGAAAATATAGATACATATATATCGGTGTACTGGGGACAGTCAAAATTAAAAAGTCACATTCTTAATATTAACATTCTTTAGTTGAAAAAAAAAAGCTGACAATAAACAATACATGTTCCAAGATAAAATTCATGGTATGCAACTAAAAAAATACATGTTTTGGGGGTGGGGCAAGCCCTCTGTGCAACCCATGTGGGGGGCTGTGCCCCCCATACCCCCCACTACTTCCATATTCCAACTCCGACATCACACAATAGCAGGGAAAGGGCATATTCTCCCAAGTGTTATAACACTCTTACAACTTGTTGATCAGGTGTTTTGTTTACTAAATTATATTGACTTAGCAGCTATCAACTAAACCAACAATTGACTTTAATGATGACATCTACATTACAATTAATATAACTGTTTACGTTTCAACATGGTCCAGGGTGCAGTTTTTGCTATAGTCCCTTTTAATTATGTTTTGAGCGATTTCTTTGCTTATTTCAGAGCATGTGACACAGTGGAAGATATAAAATGACAATTTTAAGTTGTATTAGGCTAAAAAATTTGAAGATGAGAGCATGAAATTATTGAGACACATGAATTCATTTTGTGGGTGTTTTGTTTTAGTAGGTAGTGTTATTTTGTTTGATGTGCAGAGGGAGTTTAGTCCAGAGTGCAGATACATTACATTGGATACTATCATGCCAGTAGGCTCTGTTTGTGCACAGATGAAGGCAGATTTTTTTTTGATGTGGGTATCCATTATATACTTATTCATATCATCTCTTTACCACCAGACATGATTCTTTTCCCTTAATTGGTAAGTAAAACAAATCCATAATTTTGGAATATGAATACAAATTAGTCAGGATATTTATGCCTAATGTGCATAATTTTCCACATTAGCCTTTCATTCTCAATGTAAAGTTGTTGAGGACTACTTTTGCAGCTCAGGTTTTCTTCAAACAGATGAAGAGGGTCACTATACTAATATCTGAATTGCAAGATACTGTTTTCATGGAATTACACTCTTTATTGAAGCTGATGTACTATTAATGGACATGAAACTGAGTTGTATTTTAAATAAATTTACTGTATATCAGAGATCTGAATTTGTTCTTTGAGTTATAATTGGGTTTTCTAATGTGCATAAAAAAACTTAGTAACAATTTTGGATGCAAAACTAAAAATGTCATGAAGGTTACTGTTGCTTGGACATGCCAGGCTTTCATTTTCAGAATGAGCTATAGTTTCATAGGTGTATACTAGGATAATGAACGCTGGGGCCTTTATAATCCTAGCCATGTAACCCAAATGTACCCATGAGTTATTCTGCCTCAGAGATTATTGTAAGGGGTATATGCTAGCTAGAGAATGATCTAATAGCTGCCTACATCCATCAGAGACATAGGTGTCAGGCCAGAGTGAATTTCTAGTTTCATATCCACTGGTCTAGGTCACTTTTGAATATGGTTAGGGAAGTCTATTCCAGAGAACTAGGCTTCTCTGAGATACATACCTAAACCTCCAACATGTCTTATATAAGTTGGAAACAAATTTTAAATCCTTACATGTTGTGTTTCTGGTACTGTTCATTTTGCACATATGCAAAAGGTCCATCAGCACAGAATCCAAGGATGAATGTCTATCAGAACAGAATCCAAGAATGCCCTGTATGACAGGTATAAATTGCCTCTCAGCAATGAAGGAAACAGAGTATAGAGACAGAACCTTGAAGCAGTCTACATAGGACATTGTGTTTATGCTCTGTATTCTTTTTGTGAGGAACCTCTGTGGACATTCCAATTATTGTAAGTGCCTGGTCAGGCATATACTGAAGGGATCATTATACACAATGATGGTTCTGATGAGGGCTGAGTACAATGGCACAATGACTTCTCTTGACCTAGATGCCATATCCTTACTTATAAGCTGAGTGACATAGAAGGACTTTCTTTCAACCTTAGACTCATGTTGGTCAAAAGTCAGGTTATTATCTACATGAGTCCCCAAATACCTGATGACTGTATCTAATGTTAGGTGTGATTTATCAGTGAGGTAGTTTTCCTGTGTGGCCAGCTTACCAAATGTTACAATTATGCATTTCCTGGTATTAAGTTTTAAGCCAAGGCTGTGGTACAAGTCATGTGTCCTGTTAGACCTTTCTGTAAGATGTTTGTATCTTGGGGGGGGGGGGTATTTTGATTGCTTCCAGCTTGCAATCACCTGCAAACTTGGTAATCCAGAGGACTATGACATTGGCCTTGACTTCTAAAAAATAGATGCAAAGAGTAGCAAACTCAGCAAAAAGCCTTGAGGAACTACAATGGTGAAAACCTTCTTTGGGGAGATGGTGTCTCCAATCCTAGCTTCCTGGGTCCTGTCTGTGAGCCAGCTGGCTATTCAGTGAGTTACAGAGGGGGTTATGCTAATAGCATGAGTTTGTTTACAATGCTCGAGTAGGATATTGTACCAAATGCCTTGGCTAGGTCAAGGTAGGCAGTATGCACCATTTTGCCCTCATCCACTGCCTTGTTGACCTTTTCAAAAAAATCCACTAGGTTCAGTAGCCATAATCTATCTTTGAGAAAACCAAACTGGGTTGATCCAGTATCTGAAGGTTTCCTATGTCATTGTTAATCATTTCTATGATATTTGTTTTCCATGGCTTTGCATAAGAGACCAGTCAGACTAATTGATCTGTAGTTCCTGAGATCTGCTGATGTTCTAGCCTTGCTTGTGCGGAGGGATGCTGTTGCTGTCTTCCATTCACGTGCAAGAAGACTGTGTGGAGGCTTTCGTTGAACAGTAACAACAGTCAATCTGATAGGTCATATTATTGGCAATTTAAGAGTCTTCCTGGGATATTATCAGGGCCAACTGAAGCTGTATTCTTCGGCTTAGAGAGCACATCAAAGATTGGTTTCCTATTGATAGTTGGAGGGATTATGTTCGATAATATTACCTGGGAAGCTGCTGGGGTTGTGAGTGGGGAAAAGTTGGAGATGAATTTGTCAGTCAAAAGATTTGCTATATATCCTGGTTCCTTGAACATGGCCCCATTTTCCAACAGTTTAGCACACTGTTGTGTGCTGTCTTCGAGGTTTTGGACACAGCTAAAAAAGGTTTTGTGGTTGTTCTGGGCCTGTGGGGCTATATTTACTTCAAAATTTGCTTTGCTGGTCTTAGTCTTCTTAGCTTTAGCTGTCTATTCAGTTTGATGAGAAAGTTTTTCTTTTTTTTAATGTTACAATTCCTAATTTTAGCTGTGACTTTTTTTTTTGCTGTACAACCTGTTTAGATTTGGAATCCACTAGAGTGGTTTGTTTTTTGAGTTAGTTTTGGGCTTACTTTTAGTAGGCACTGCAAACACTGACATAGTTGTACAACCTAAAACCTGATTAGCATAACTCATGAATATGCATTACCCTGCAAATCTACTTTTTCTCATACCTCTCAGCTGTACCTCATTATGAAGAACATTCTTCATTTAAGACTTAATAAGTCCATGTCCCATATTATTCCACATTAAAAGGGTATATGACATAATCATTGTTAAAAGTATTTTAGTTAATGTCCACAATAAATAATATTAAATTATATAATTAATCAAAATATCTTTAATAAGTATAAAGTAACACACTTTAACCATGCTGGACTGCTGTGATCTTTCCAGTTGAAGTTGTTAGTAAGCATTCTATATTTAGCCAATTTGTTCCTCATTATGAGAGGTAATGCTCCATATTTTGGAGAGGGAGAGATATGCATTTTATCTCTACGTAAATATAAATATTGAAAACAAAAACAACCTAAACTCTTTTAAAAGCAATAATCCAATACCGGTGTTGGTGGAGGTGGGTGGCAGGGTGTATTTCGTCAACGACTGAGGCTTTTATCCCTTATAATTCAGTCGATTTTTAAACTAGCTTCTCAAGAGGAATCTGGTCACAACCCACACCCAAGTTGTGCCTTATTATATAGATTTCTTATGGAAAACACACCGATGCTTGAACTATAAAAGCAGGGAAATAGTGTTCACTGCTCTTACCATCCTATACTGTTAATCATCAGTAGAGCTCCAAGAAAGGCCCACTGTATACACAGTCTCTTTCCAGGGGTGAGCCAGTGGCAATGTCTAGTGAAATGATTTGCTCAAGGTCATAGTAATCAAACAAGGGTTGGCAGAATCAAACCCTGCACCACAAGATCTACAGCTTGCAGCCTTCACCCTGTAGTCTCTAAGTTTCTATAATTCTTGCATTAACAATGAGCAGTTATAATACTTAAGACCACATGCTCAAAGGTAAACTGAGTCTTTCTGATCCAGTAAAGTCAGATCATGTTTAGCAAAATTGCATTACAAAGGGTTGCTTTTCACATAAGCCTAGGTTTGCAGTTGTGCCCCTATGTAAAAATAGTAGCATGAAGTAAAATGGCATTACATTTCACATGCCAGTACATAAGAAAATACTTAAAAATTCAAAATAAATAAATAAAAAGATTATTATGGAGCATACTCCTAAATTATGAAGACAGACAAAGGACCGTGCAGCTGTTTTTTTTTTTTCTTCAGGCAGCCAAGGTTAGAGGTGGGGAGTGTTAGTATGCAATGGCATAACATACTTTTGCGTTCTTGCTTAGGGATAATCTGTTAACAGTAATCTATCAATATCTAAAGTGTATAAATGAAGACAAACCAGGGTATTCATAAGCATTGCATACACTTGCATTTATGCATTGCACGTGGTATTGTTTGTATTGAGTCTGAACATTAGCATGATGCATAAGTACACACACATTCATATGGCATTCCAGTGCATTAATTCACATATGGAATGCATGCAGCACCTTTATGTATACTCCTGTTTGTTACTATCATTACTTAGCTTTTGGTAGTATACAGATGTTAGGAGCTTGCCTTAAGCAAAGCTTACTAACACATAATGCAATATGAAAGTAGTAGAGCATGCTAGCAACATCTAAGCCCTAGCTATATAGTATTGCTGTAATAATCAGTATTATATTAGGCTGAGTCCATTTATACTTTTTCACCCCTTTTCTTACTAGCTAAACTAATTCTAGACTGGAAGACATCCAACAAAAGTGACACCATCATATTATGCTGGAGGCTTGCATTTGAGTCCCAGATGAGAACTAATGTTATTATTTCATGTCTAAGATTCATGAACTGACACTGTGTTTGGCTAGGGCATTATTAAAATCATGATTTTTTATAGCCCTAATATGTTCATTTATATGACAACTTAAAGACCTTGTTGTCTTCCCTATATAAAAACAATTACAAGAGCAACACACAGCCATGTAAACCAACCCTGAACTAATACAATTGAACCTACCGCTAGGTTCAAAAACAAACTCCAAATGGGTAAAGAAATATTGACTGCCCGGACAGATAAACCTGCAGCACCTGCACCCTTGATATGGAAAAGTACCCAAAAGCCTTGAACTATCATTATTAATACCTTTGGGAAGGTGTTTGAATAAACCTTTAAGATGACATGTATTTTATAAATAAAGTTAGGGTAAACACCTACTACATCACTTAGGTATTTGTTCCCTAGAATAACCTTCCAATTATCTCTGATGTTTTATATACTCCCCTTCATGACTCATGGGAATGGGAAAGCCAACATCTTATCACCCCTATCACTCTCATCTGATTTCTTAGGTACAAACCCAGATGTCAAAATTAGAGGAAAGTCAGAATGCCTTTTTCCTATAATCTGGTCTGAAATCTCTCTTAACTTGGACTGAGGATACCCCCTCTCCAAAAACATATCAATCAAAATGCTGACCTCTCTGAGAAAAACATCAGTTACTTGTAAAAAAAAAAAGGTGAATCTTATATTAAAAATTCCTTTGATTTCTATAAGTATATTTCTGGGTTAACAGTAGATGCTCCAATGTTTTTAGTAACAGCTGATGTAATGTCCCTCTATACAGTGATACCAAATGATGAGGGCTTGGAAACAGTCAATATAGAAATGTGTTCATTAGGTTATTTTACTGATGAACAGGTAAGGTTGTTCACAGACATTCAATGTTATTTTGGTCTATAACTTCTTTGAATTTGATAATGTTATTTATAAAAAAACTAATGGTGTAGCAATGTGGGCTGCTATGGCCCCCAGTTATGCAAATACCTTTATGACTGGCTGGGAGAAGGAGTATATTTTTAAAATTGAATTTTTAAATATATATATATATATATATATAATATATATATATATATATATATATATATATATATATATATATATATATATGTTTATAGTAGTTTATAAGTGCTTTATAGATGATTTGTTTATTTTATGGAAGGGAAAGTAAAAAAGTTTGACTGAATTTATGATGTATTAAATAATGTAACAAATTATTTACATTTTACCTTTAAGTTTGATAAATTTAGTATTAATTTTTTGGATCTTGCAGTTTATAAGATGGGAATAATTTAAAAGTTAAAATGCCTAAGAATGAAGTACAAAGTAATGTTTATTTATTTCTGACAGCATGCATAATTTAAAATTAAAAGGAATATTGTGAAAAGTCAATTTTCAAGAATTAGTGCATTGAAAGATGATGCACAGTATTTTTATAAGAAATGTGAAGCCCTTAGGTTTAAATTTAAAGAAAGGGGATATTCTCAGAAAATGGTGGATGAAGTAATGATAAATGTAATTAATAATAGGAATGGGAGTCAGGAATTGTCAATTAATATTGCTAATAATAAGAAAGTTAATGAGACTATAGCGAACAAAGATTTTTCTTTATCTTGTTCTCTAGTTAATTCAGTTGATGAAAAGGGTATGAGAAATATTATAACAAATAACTGGATTCCTTATGAATTTTCAAGATTTGAGAAATATAATAGGAGAAAAGCCTGATTTTATGTTGAGGCATGGCAAAAACTTAAAAGAATATTTTTATAGGAATCATAAATGTAATAATGAGGGGGAAGGTGATAAGGGAATGTTCCAATGTATGGGTTGCAATTTTTCTAAGTATGTATTAGTAGGTGATTGTGATTGACTTCCTGAAAGAAATTATAAGATTAAATGATGTGAAAAGTTTGACTGTGGATCCAAATTTGTGGTGTATATTGTTTTATGTTGTTTATGCCCTGCCTTTTATATTGGCAGGACAGTGAGAGAATTCAATGGAAGAATATACGAACATTTAAGGGCTGTGAAAATAGGTGAATTAAATAATGCCTTAGCTAAATGTGTATAATAAACATTTAAGTATTGCTAATGATGTAAGTTTTAAGTTTGCTGTTATTGATCAAGTTTATAATTATTCTACAAAATGGGATGCTGAAGATGAACTTGATTAGAAGGAGTACTATTGGCAGAGTAAGTTAAATTCTTGCAGTACTCTTGGAATGAATGATAGGGAAATTTATATGGTAACCCTAAAAAGGAAGGGATTAACTCATTGATTTTAATGATGGTCATGTGATTCTGGATCAGTTATTTAAATACGTGCATGTCATGAAGTTCCTTTGGTCTGAAGTTCTATGAAAAGAATGAAAGCACCTACTATTTTTTAATTTGTTTTTCTTTTCATATCCAAGACAACTGATCTGACTGCTTTCCTCATTCCTGTATTGGTGTACGGTGTTAGAAACATATTCTTATCAGTTTTCTTGGATATGTCTAAACATTTGACACAGTCTCCCACAAAAAAACTTCTAACTTCTCTCTCAGACCTAAAGATACACCTTTCATATGTCGCATGGTTCCATGGTTACTTAGCTTAAACATCTACAGAACGTACCCAAGGCCAGTGGAACTTTCAGTAACAAGTAGAAAACACTAGCTGAAGACAAATGTGCATCAGTAGTAATTCAGAAAAGTGACGAATAGCCACAAACAATTATGAATATCATTATAACACATACATGGACTTATATAAATACACCCATCATAATTAAATATTGAGAAGCATAATCAGAGCCATATTGCCATGGCTAATATTAGCTAACAATGTGTGCAGGATGTGTGGGGAGCACAAGTAATGCACACACCCAATGATATATGGTAATATAAAAGCATATATGGGGTAAGGATGAAGAAGAGAGTCAGAGACATGATATAATGGATTAGGAATATCAGAGGGAGATGTAGAGTCAAAGGTGCATTTTTTTTTTTTTTTTTTTTAGACAGAGTAGGCCACAAGCTTTTCTTTGTGAGGACAGAAAGTGTAGAAAAGCCACAGAAAGAGAAGGTGGGCAAAAAAGCAAGATCAAGTATACACAAGTGTGTGTGTGTCTGTGTGTGTGTGTGTGTGTGTGTGTGTGTGTGTGTGTGTGTGTGTGTGTGTATATATATATATATATATATATATATATATATATAAAAACAGATATCACAAGACATGATGGGCAAAAGTCAGTAATAAACATAAAGGACTGGTGAGGTACAAAGACAGCACACATACAACACAGTAAGGGAAAAATCATAAACACGGTAGAGATGAATTTCTGCCATTGTGCACCTCAAAAATATATTTGTATAAATGCAGAAAGCATTGCTGAGATGTTGCAAACTGTGTGACAGTCATACCAGAATAAGTATGACTGATGGCAGGTGTGTGTCCATGAACATTGAATGGGTAGGGCTATCATTTTAGTACACAATAGACATCAAATACACTCATCCACAGGGCTATCAGCAGTGCAAGTGTAAGCCAAACAACAATAAGGATGATCAAATCCATGCAAGGAATTGCAGGAGCAGAGTAGAACTTCTAATCATGTATGTGAAAGGCAAACAACTAAGCATAGTACCAAACAGCAGTACTGCACCAAAAGAGTAATGTGGCTGTGCAATAAGCCAATTAATATAAACACCACCAACACAGGAGAAATGGGATCCAGATGTCAAAGAACACATTCTGTGTGAGAAGCAACACAGATGGTGTTCAGGTATACAACCCACATGTGTGACATTGCAATGGTATCACATGAGCCAAACAGAAACAAGGCTCATCACACATACTCACACCTATGACAAGGAATATAAAGTAAGGGGTGATTCATATATGAATAACAGCAGCTACAGAATGGAAATCTGTGCATGGGCTGGAAGCATACCAATGTCTGCGAAATGCATAGCATTAAAAAAGATCCCAGGGGGTCACTGGTTAAAATTTATACACTATAGGGAAGTAATGTGGCAACTTAGGCTAAATGCAATAATGCCACCTGGCTTAAATGGCAGCATTGCTTTACAGCCTGCACTTAAGTTTAAGGTCATGAGATTATAATGTCTGGAATTATTTTTTAAATTTATCTTTTTTAAGAGTATCTGTTTTAGTGGGCAATTTTATCAGCTATATATTTTAACATTTTATTATTTCATAATTTTTTGACTTTTTACATTCTAGATGAGGCAAACAATATTTTTTATGACTGTACTATTTTAGTAGTTTTATTGTATTTGAACAGCAGATCATTTGCATATAGTATTATAAGGGAACTATTTTATAGCATAATACCATACTTTGTAACATATTTTAAATTTAGTAATTTGTTTTAATTAATTGAGGGGACACTGGTTTATAAAAGGAAGAGGAAGTTATGTCATGGTATTCTGATGAAGTCCCCCGAGTAGGACAAAAGCATTTAATCTATTGTCCATTTTTTATTTTTTCATTATTTTTATATCTTGGTGTGGGACTCTTTTTTTCAACAGGGCCTCTATTGCACTGTGATTTTTTAATTGCACTGTGGTTTTCCTGTGGAGATATATGCATGTCAAATGGTTTACTACTTACTTATTTTTGACACTTGCCAATTCTCCAGTGTTTTTCTGTATAGTTTGATTTTCTTTGCACTGTTGAAAACTTCTCTTTTAGGTAAGTAACTATTGAGGTAAGTAAGAACTCACACTGATGGCAGATTGAGAGCAGGCTTTTTAAAATGCGGCCCTTGGTATATACCTGTTTCTAGATGGGACTTAAACCATATACTGAGAGCAGCTCTTTAAAAATATGGCTCTTATTCTTTACTTAGTGTTCGTCTCACACATTTATGTTGAGGTGTCAACATAATATTAAAAGTGACACTATAAATTAGTATTATGTGCAACTAATGTTTCAAGTTGACATATTATGAGTAAAATATTTGCAGTAAAATATATTTTAATATTAACAATCAATGATACAGTTCAAATTGATATGCAAATGAGATGAGGAATGCAACATGGTATTTGGTGGCATCATAACATGCTATAAAAACATGCTATTGGCACCTTTGGCGATGATTTTTATCTGAATTTAGGGGCGAGCATACATGTATGTTATTCACACTAGTTAGGTAATAGTGAAGGTTAGTAGTATTATACTGCTATGTATAATTTAGCATAATTATTTAAACTGATCTTATACTGTTTCATTGTAAATGTGATACTAATGCTTACTGCTGCTTTTGTTGCATATTTTTTCGCAGTACCTTTTTCCATCTACACTCTTTTTCATACTGTCATTTTTTTCTGTATAACCCTATAGGCCTCCTATCTCTCATCTAAGCCTTCTCTCCTATTTCTTTTCTGTTTCCTAGGATTTCAGAACTTGCCAAATCATAATTACAGTTCACAAGTGTTCTACATTAAAATGAAACCTTAAAACTCCTTCCCTAACCAGACACTGTGCTTTCAACAACAAGTTAATTATTATATCTTTTATCTGTACCTGTTAGACTGTTCACTCACCACCCTGCCAATTTCCCATTCTACATCATTTTCCCTATTTTACTCCCATTCTCTGTCTAGCCATTCTACCTCCATGTTTGCCTTCTTTACTACCCCATCTTACATATCTAAATATCTTTCTGTGGCAACTAGTCACTTCTGATTAATAGCAAAATATATTACCTGTTTAATTTCCTTCCCCCTCTCTTGTATGTGCTCAGTTCTTAACTTTACTCTCTTTGCTCTGCATTATTTCAGCTCTGGTCTTACCTGACAGTTCTTTCAGCTTCACTGATTGTGTCCGCTCTCCTGCCATAATCTTTCTGGTGCAGCCCACTCCATTCGCCTTCTCTGGCTCTCTCCACTGCCCTACCCTACCCCCATTCCTACCCACCACCACTTTCCTTAGGTTTCTATCTCCTAGCCACAGCACGTTCATCAGCTAAGCAATACACTTTAACCAACTTCCTGTTCTCCACTTCCCTTACACTTAACACCATCCCTTCCAGTTAACATGCCTCCCTTCATTTCTCACATACTATTTTTATCCCATACCACACTACTACTAGCACTTCTAACACAATTTCTATGAGTCACCCTCAAATTAATATTCACCAAACCCACTTCTGAAATTAGCACCCTATACACCCCAACTGATAGCTACTCAGAAATTAATCACAGTTTCTTTTATGTAATACCACTACTCTACTCTAAAATACATATCCTTCCCCTCAAATTACTGTATTCACAACTCAAACTATACCCAATCTCTTGTACTGTACTTTATAAGCTCTAATCTAACCATCTTCATACATCAACTTTCATTTTATTTTTGTTTTTCTAGGCATTAATTCAAAGTGGTGACATCCATCTCAACTCCTATCCTTCTACCACTAACCCCCCTATTGTGACAAACCCCACATACTGCTTAAAAGCACTACACATAACCACCATGAACTTCCAAAGTATTTGCAATAAAACCTCTGACCAGCATGCCTGGCTTGGTCATAATAAAACAGACATCCTAGGTACTACAGAGACATGCTTAAAGCTTAATATAAAAGACTCTGAATTTCTCCCGCCTACCTACAGTGGAATAAGGGTTGATAGAATTAACAAGAAAGGAGGTGGCATTGCCATCCTTTACCATGATACTCTTACCATACTCCCATTTACTGGTCATATCCCTCAATTCCTAAACACGGAAATCTTGGTCTCCTTCCTAAAAAATAATAACTCTAGAAATCTCTGTATGATAGTTCTATACATCCCTCCAGGCAACAACATGCCCATTCTAGAAGAAATATTATCCTGGGCCTTCCACACCATAAAATGAAACTATAATCCTAGGGGATGTTAACATCAACTGGTCTAATATTCCCTTGAAAACTCCAGCCATCAATATTAACCTGTTTCACTATACCCAGCTAATCTCTACCCCCACCATATATAATAATAAAATCAATGAGGGAAAAATCTGAGATTGGCTCCTAGTCTCTGACCCATCAAAAACTACTTCAGCTGGCACCCTCCCCAACCCTATAAGCAATCACCTTCCTGTATTCATTACCAGAGCCTTTTGCCCTTTCACAAAAAATGTCAGTTCAAACATGTCATGACCTTATCCAAATTCAAATCTGATACATTCAACAATATTCTAAAAAGCATAACCTGGAATTTTCTAAATTCTATCTCTCTCTAAACAATGCCCTGTACAGCTTTAACACTACCTTTTTTAAAAATATTATGCAGCCTTGTATTCATCTGAACTAAAAGAATAAGAACTTATCATGCTCCCTTGTTATCTAAATCTACTAAGGAAATAATAACAAGGGACAAAAACCTGGAAGCTTTGGCATATACACAAGAGTAACTCAGAATTATTAAAGTACAAGCAACTGCGGAACCAGAGAAACAAAACGTGTATCCAAAGACAAGAATGAATTCTACTTGAATCTTCAAAAAAAATCACAAAAACAACCCTAAGCAATTCTGGTCCTCCATTAGTACTCTTCTAAACCCTGGCACAAACAGTAATCTTTGCCCCCATCCAGACAAAACATCTGATCAGTTAGCAAGCATTTTCAACCCCTACTTCATTGATACTACAGCTGATATTACAGTCACATTCTCCCAACTTCTCACCACAACTAGCTTCCCAAGTAATACTCCCCTTTCTCTGCATACACAGCAACAGCCTTTTCTCTCTACTACAAACACCAAACTACTCCCTGCACTCATACCCCTTTATCCACTAACACAAAAGAAGCTAAATCCAATTCATTGCCAGAATTCAAACTCTCTACTGTGCCTACAACAACCATAAAAACCTTCTTCTGAAATTAAAGCACTGCTCAAATGCAGCTGGTGGTATACCTGCAGAATACTTAAAAATCGCTGCAGAGGATACTGCTTACCCCATTAGCATTCTCATAAATAGACCCATCCAAAAATCCTATGCTCCCAACCTTTGGGAAAAAGCCATCATACTACCCCTTCACAAAGAAGGTACCTCAACAGATATTTCCAACTTTTGCCCAATAGTTATTATATCCCGTATCTCCAAACTCCTAGACAAAATGTGCACACATCCAACTTCTACAATTCCTTCTCAAAAATCCAATCCTTCCTCAAACTCAGTATGGTTTCAGACCTGGCAATAGTACTTCAACTGCACTACTATCCTTTATGGACCTAGTTAATAAAGCCTGTGACTCAGGGAATATTGTCCCCACGTTGTTGCTTAATTTATCTAAAGCCTTTGATACTATCTCTCACACACTCCTCCTTTCCAAGTTTTCAAATATTGGACTTTCTACTCCACCTCTCCACTGATTCAAAAGTTACCTGTCCAATAGAGAACATGCAGTAAAATGGCAACACTCTATATCCCCATTTATTTTCAACCCCACTGGTGTCCCCCAGTGTTCTATATTAGGACTCCTACTGTTTAATATTTTCATCAACAACCTCTAACTATCATTTCAACAAAGGTTGCTTGTTCAGTATGCAGATGACTCTACTATAATCTGCTCTGCCAAAAACTCAACTGTACTACAGAAAAATACTCAATCTGCATTTATCACAGTAGAGACATGGCTCCACAATAACAACCTGTATTTAAGCTCAAATAAAACCAAGCTAATAATATTTACCCCAAAGAAAAACACTCCCATTAACAAATCTCAATTTCATGTATTCTCTCTAAACAACATTAAACTGTTAGAGGTCAAAACTGATGAAAACCTAAAATGTCATCTCCACTCACAATTTAACATCAGTAAGACTCACAAAAAGCTGGGACTACTCCACAGACATAAACATTGCCTTCCCTCCACACAAAGCAAGTACTTGATTCTACTTATATACGTCCCAGTCTAGTCTATGGTGCTCCATTACTAACTGACCTCCAATCCTGCCTCATAACTAAACTTGAAACTTGTTACAATATGATAGCCAAATCTGCAACAAATCACCACCACTCCAGCCACCACTGTGCATCTTTAAAAACACTAAATTGGTTAGAATTTTCTCACTATCTTACTTATCTCCAACTAACCTTTGTACATAAATTACTTACTAAACCACAGGACTGCCCTGTCCTAAAATCATTGTTCTCACACTATAACCATAATAGGTCCTTAAGATCAGAAAACCAACATCTCCTCCAAATTCAGAAACCTGAACTACTTGCAAGTCAACTACTGTACTTCTGGGTAATTGCTTAAACTTGGAACAGCCTTCCTCTTGCCATTCATACAACCCAGCGCACCGCCTCCTTCAAAATGAAACTTCACACATCCTCACTCCAAATGGATCTGTAACTGCACTAAGCCTCCTTCGATCATTACCTAGATCTTAATGCCATCCTACCTTTCCCCTTTTCTCCCTTATATTCACATCTCTCTCTCTCTCTCTCTCTCTATATATATATATATATATATATATATATATATATATATATATATATATCAAATTCATTAACATTTTTTCACACCATCTCTCTCTTTTCACCCATTTCAAAAAATAACTTTTTCTCCTGATATTAATCTCTTCAACTCCCAGCTATCCTAACTTTCTGTAATCATTTCCAGCTTCTCACATATACCTTCTCATATTCTTCTGGTCATTTCCTCTTTTATACTACATCTACAATATTACTACTACATCCTCTTAATTTCTTTGCTTTTCTAAATCTTGCTATTTATTTGTGTGCTTAGCATTTACATTCACTCATACTTCTATGCCAGTGTTAGTTGTATTACATTGTAATTTAGATTACAGTAGACAGTCAAGTATCTGAAATGTCAATTATCTGAACACAGGCTTCCAAAGTTTTGGGGTAGGAAAAAATATAAAGTCTGAATATGTAAACATTATACGTATTCACTTGTGCATGTTTTTTGAGCTTGTAAGCCCATGCTTTTGTGAAAAATATTCTTTAGATTTTACTGGAATCACTGAATGGTTGAAAAGTGTATTCTCCGCATGCAGAAAAAAACAAGATTTTAAATGTTTTTTATCTACTTCAATTATATGTTTGATTATCCGAACAGTTTGATAATCCAAACTACCCTAGGTCCCAATTAGTTCAGATAATCAACTCTACTGTATTAAGTGTGTCTGAAGTGTGTACATCAGTATTTTATATTTAGCAATTCTGCTATTTCAACTATAGTTGTACTACATTGTAATTAGGTTATTAAGTATGTATTAACTGCACCATGACAAGGAAACCACTTGCTGCTTGAAACCACTCATTTATTGAGTCAAACCACAAGGTTAAGCACGTTCATTCCTCTGATAGAAACATCATCAGAACAATGTTAAAATGCAAAACAACTATTTAAATATATTACTACAACCAGTGAAAATCAAATTAAAAATCATATGACTGTATAATAATAAATCACAAGACTATATAAAAAGAAACACATAACTGTATAAAAGACTTGCACTATATAACATAATTCTTAAGTTTTAAAACTGGTGCAAGTGAGCACCCATAATTTAAACCAGGTGCAGACATGGCATCCAAATGGATTTGCCACTTTAATTCTTGTTGAGTCAGATGTTTATCGATGATTTTTCCTTGTGGATCCTTTTTGACCTGTTGAATAACCATAAACCCAAAAGTATGTGTAGGATCAACACTAACGTGTCTGAACAAAGCATTGGTGGTTCTCTCTTTTCTAATGTCCAAATTGTGTTCATAAACATGATTCCTTAATCTACGGGAGAATTTGCCTATATAAAATGATGGGCAGTGTTGACACTGAGCTAGGTAAACCACTTGTAAACTAGTGCAGTAGTAATGTCCAACAGTTTTATAGACTTTACTCCTTATACAAAAAGTGTCAGCCTCAATAATGTAAATACACTGAGGAAATGCCCACATTTAAAAGTACCCCTCCTTTTCAAGCTACTTCCTACTGCTCTATTTTAAAATAGCTGTTTAAAAGATATATCTTTTCTGTAGGTAATGGCTGGTCTTGGACCAAATTTTGGTAACACAGAAGAATCAGAAATAAGAACTGGCCAATTTTGAGTTAACTGTAGCTATTCTAGGGCTGTCCAAATTATAAGTAGTAATAAATGAATGTTTCATACTTGGAGTGACGTTGTTATTAACTCTGGGGAAGGGGCTGGATCCTTGCTCCTCGGTCCTGACCAAAATAGGCCTGTACTCTCCCAGATTTCTTTTGGTAATTACTTCTGATTGTAAATACAATAACAAACCTAATGGATAACCCCTGTTCAAAAACATTTGAATATGTTTGTCAGTTTCAGTTTTAAAAGTATCAAATTCTGAAATCATTCTAGCAAGTCTGACTCACTGACCCTTAAGCACTGATCTCTTTTGATGCTGTGGGTGACAGCTAGAATAATGCAAATAGATGTCTGAAAAGGTGGGGTTATGAAAAATAGTGGAGACTTAACACGCCGCACTGTCATTCTTACTCACTAACACATCCAAAAAGGAAATCTGATTAAAAGGGTCTACATTGAATCAGTGAATGCTTAAAAAAGCGAACACTGCTTCATCAACCCTATTTCAGCGAACGAAGAAAATCCCGAACATTTTTTTTTGGGGAACAGCGATTTTTTTCCCTGGGAAAAAAATCGCTGTTCCGAGTGTTCAGCATTTTCAGCATTCACTGAACTAGGGTCGATGAATAAGTGTTCACTTTTTTAAGCATTCACTTATTTAATATAGACCCAATTAAAATCATAATTACAGACAAATTGCAAAACTTCAACAATGTTATTAATGTATGTCAAAAATTAATTTAGTTTTTCTTCTGTATCTGTCCACAACAAAAATATATCATCCAAAAAGTGAGTATATAAAGCCCAACAAGTGCTAAAATTACTTTTAAAAATAAAACAGTCTTCCCATTCAGCCATTACTAAGATAGCAAACATAGGTGCACAGGCTGCACCCATGGCAACCCCAGACACCTGCCTGAAATACTGGGCTTCAAAGAAAAGAAAATTGTACTTTAAAACAATTTCCATTAAAGTAGTCATAGCTTAATCCTGGCTAGAACTAAAGGCATCAGTTTTGTGCAACTGACTCTCAAACAAAATAAGGCCAGTGGTATGTGGAATGACCGTGTATAAATTGCGCACATCAATGGTCACAAAAAACTATCTGAATTATATTCAATTTTACCTAAAAGTTGTAAAAAATGCCAAGAGTCCTTACAAGTCTGATGCACATTGGATAAATGTGCTTTAGTAGTGAAAGGAACACTATAAGAACTGGCAAAAAAATAAAGTTAGTGATATTTATTTAAGATAAACACTTTCAGCTAGGACGTTGCCTCGCCTTCTTCAGACAAGCAGATAAAACCATCAACAAGCTTCCTTTTATTCATTTAAGCCTAATGCACCATTTAACGTGGGTTATTTGTTATTTGTTACCTTGGCAACATAGTAGCTAAATGTGCTTTAGTAACTAAATCCAAGTACTTAGCAATAAAAGAGGTTTTAGACATTTTGGCATCCACAATTTTTTAAATAGGTGTTTTCCCATATTCTTATGTAATTTTAGGTATGACAAAAATATTAGCTACTGCAGGCTTATCATTTAACATAAATTCATATTCATTTTTAAGAACAGAACCTTCCATCCATAGGTCAAACAATAAGGCATCAATTTTACCATATGTGATGTCAATTTCATTAATAAAAGACATATCATAATCATCAGTCAATAATATTTCATGCATAGCACTAACATAATCAATTTGATTCATTATTACCAAGCCACCACCTTTATTGGGCTTCATAATTCTTATTTTTGTATCTTTTGTAAGTTCATTTAACAACACATTCTCCTGTTTAGCTATATTAGCTTGGTAATCATGACACTTGTCACTACAAACACTCCTAAAATGCACCTCACAAACTCGTTCAAAATTGGCTAAAGATGGCTGTAAAGGTGGATTAAACAAACTCGAACAATGCAATCAAAAGTTCAATGGTAAATAAGTATTATTAAACCACATAGCTAAATTCAGTTTGTGTACAAATAACTTAAGTTCAATAATAAGAGTAGAAATATTTAACCTTCTAGTAGGCACAAAGGTGAGTCCTTTAGAAAATAAATCTGCATGAGCTGTAGTAACTTGCACCATAGAATAATTATAAATGCTGAAATCACTAGTGGAGTTCAAAATAATCTTAAACCCTTTAGACTCAGCAACAGAAGCAAATTCACAGTTTAATTCAGTACCTGGTACAAATCCTTCATTTATTTCTGATACTGGACTATTTGCAAGATGACCGCTGTTTCTGGAACTGTTTGGGTCTCGCTACTTGTTGAAAATAAGTCTGTTTGGTAATATATCCTGGCGCCATTCCATTGTTGCTGGCCTTGAATTCGGACTGATCTCCCCAGTTCCACTTCCTCTAAAGGGGTGGGTGTAGCCAAAAAGGAAGTATTTATAAGTTCTGGTGATGTAGAATGATTATTATCCTCCTGACTGGCTGATGAAGATTGAGTGACAGGCAGACTGGGTGGGTTCAGATAAGCCTGTCCTTTTTGAAACTCCAAAAGGTCCCTTCTCAATTTTGAAACTTTCCTTTGCAAAATATGATCACAAACAGTGTCCACTTTATCAAATGTATATAAATAATTGGTTTTATAATCAGAAAATAAAAAATAATTTTTAATGGAAGTGTTTAAAGTATCCAAATCTATAGATAATTTCTCTAGCTCAAGATTGTTGTATTTAATGGTTAGATGTAAAATATCCAAACCAGTTCTGTTAAAAAGCTTATGCAATTCAGCCAATAATTCAGATTTATCAGCAACACCATTGGGGTAATGCCATACTCATAAACCCCTTGGTATAATCTTTGCATCAATGTTTTACTTAAGATACACATTCTCCAACTGCAAGGTTTTACATTTTTGCAATTTTCTTTCAAACAAATGCAATTGCATAGCTAAAGAAGGGGCTGAATTTGAGCTAGTAACAACAGTTTCAGTTTCCAAATTAATAGAAAATTGGTTATTTTTCCAGTCCAAAACTGGAAATTACATGCAATGCCAATGCTGTTATTCATTTCCTCTCCATTGCGTCGATGTGCAGTTGCTCTTGACTCATTAATTTCATGATGTTGATTCCAATGGCTATGTCCACTGCAACAGTGGGAAGATTGACTCATCTGCTGTATCAGTTTGATTAATTCACTGATAGTAACTGGATTCTCCATTCTATCCAGCTGTGGTCCCTAATAACACACACAAAACCAATATAAATACAAAAAACAAACTAGGAATACCAAACCACAACAAGGAAACCACATGATGCTTGAAACCACTCATTTATTGAGTAAAAACACAAGGTTTAGTGCTTTCATTTCTCTGGTAGGAACTTCATCAAAACAATGTTAAAACACAAAACAACTATTTAAATATACTACTACAACCAATGAGAATCAAATTAAAAATCACATGACATCCTGTGTTTCCTGTGCACACGTTTGCTAACTTAGTAATGGCTGAATGGGAAGACAGTTTTATTTTTAACAGTAATTTTAACACATGTTGGGCTTCATATACTCGACTTTTGGATGACATATTTTTGCTGTGGACAGATACAGAAGTAAAACTAAATGATTTTTTGACATACAGTAATAACACTGTTGAATTTTTGTAATTCACCTGTAATTATGATTTTAATCAGATTTCCTTTTTGATGTGTTAGTGAGCAAAAATGACAGTGCGGCTTGTTATGTCTCCACTATTTTTTGTAACCCCCACCCTCTCAAACATCTCAAAGGAAGCCAATCTGGTAGTCCCCTGCCATAAACAAACTTTACAACAAAAGGAAGAAACTGTTGCAGAAAAGAGGAAAATCCCAAGATGCAAAAAAACTCCCTTACCAGCCTCAGTAAGAAGCTGAGATCCCTCATAAAATCCTCCAACGCTAGTTATGAAAATAAAATTGCCAAAGATTCCAAAGACAACCACAAGGCATTCTATAACTATGTCAAGAATCTAAATGGCAATGCTCAGATCTGCTCTGAGCTACAACAGAATGGCATTAAATATATTGATCCCAAGGATATTGCCAATATCCTGGAAGATCGATTCAGTGCCAACTTCACCCCTCCTCTCACTCCCTAAACGGCCCATTTCAATACTGGAAGATTGCCAAATTCCAGTAATAATTACCACACAGGTAAAAAATGAACTCTCCAAAGCTAGGAATACAGCATCCATGGGACCAGATGACATCCCAGGCTGTGTACTACATGAACTACAAAATGAACTGGCACCTCACCTAAGTGTCATGTTTAATCATACCCTCACCTCAGGCTTCATGCCCACTGAGTGGCGCACAGCTACAGTTATCCCACTCCACAAGGGGGGATCCACCTTGGATCCCGGGAACTACCACCCCATCAGTCTGACAAGCCTGATCTGCAAGGCCATGGAACATATTATCCTGGAACTTATAAACAAAGACATTGGCAACCTTAAAACACTAGACCCCACTCAGTTTGGGTTCATGAAGGGCTGATCTTGCCTCCTGAACCTGATTGACTTCTTTGAATCAATCTCCAGGGCTGTGGACGAGGGTAAGGCAGTCCACACATCCTATCTGGACCTCACCAAGGCCTTTGACAGCATTCCCCACTCTGGAATCATAGATAAACTTACTAAGCTGGGCATTAATCCCTATGTCACTCGATGGGTTGACAACTGGCTTACTGACAGAACCCACACTATAAAAGTAGCTGACTCCAAATCCAGCTCCAGACAAGTGACAAGTGGAATACCTCAGGGTTCAGTCCTGGGACCTCTCTTGTTTGGCATCTACTTCTCTGAAGTACATGCCAAAAATAAGGGACTCTGGCTAACAAATTTCGCAGATGACTGCAAACTGAGACCCATTATTGAATCCCCAAATGATATGGATACTCTACTAAAGGGCCTTACAAAAACAGATGATTGGTGCCAGAGCCATGGGCTCAAGCTCAATGCCAAGAAATGTATAGTTATCCCCTTTGGGAAAAAACATGTACCCGTGAATTACCACATAGGTGGGAGTACACTAAACACCGAAAGTGTGATAAGAGACTTAGGGATACAGGTGGACAGTGGTCTCACCTTCAATAACCACATTGCCACAACAGTCAGGAAATCCTTTTATGTGGCACACCTCATCACTAAGGGCTTTTTATCCAGAAAAAAGGAGGTCATTGTCCCACTGTACTTATACCTCATTAGACCCATTATAGAATACAATGCCCCATTTGGTATTTACCTCTCAAGACAGCTGCAACAACTAGAAAGGCTGTAAAAATACCTCACTAAAAGAAACATGGGTCTGCTGACCGCCTTAAAAAAACTCCAGCTATACTCTGTCACATATCGTCTACTCCAAGGAGATCTCTGCTTAACAAGGCCATGTCAATCCCAGAGCTGTTGGACATGCTAAACTTAAGGAAATCCCAATCCCTCAGAGCCACACACTCTAGGGATCTAAGCCTTGTCATCACAATAAACAAAACATGCTGGAGGGATAGGTTACTGACCCAGAGACACCCCAGACTCTGGAATAGACTGCCCATACATGTCAAGCAGAGCACCTCTTTGGCCCTCTTCAAAAGGAACCTTGATGATTGGATGGGAGAAAGGAAATTCACCCCGGGGATCACGTCAGTCACCCTGCTAGACAGGGGTCCAGGGAAGTAAATAATGTGGGAAGAAATAGCCAGGGGATTGTTATGTTTGTAAAGGCCCTAGGGCCGATAACCTAGTACCAACCTATGAACCTGAGAGGTATGAACAGTGTTTATGGTAACTGAGGAGAAATAGCCAAGTAATGGGACACTGGAATGGCTGGGGGGGGGGGGTGTATGGAAGGGAAATCCATTACCCTGCATAGGGCCCCATTGTACCTTGATCCAGCTCTGAATGGACATCACATTGCTTTAAATGTTTTAAAAGCATTTATTACAGAATGACAGCACTAATAGTATGTGTGACATCTGTATTAATATGCGGGTATGTAGAATGTTTACACTCGCCCAGTATAATTGTGGCTAACTTCATGGTGTGTCAACGCTTGAATGTAAATTTTAAAAATGAAAATATTATTCTTCCTTGTAATATTAATAAAGTATCACAGATATTTATGGAGTACACTTAAAACACAATGCATCACCTAAACACATATGTCTATTGCATACATATATGATAAAGTAGGTGTTAAAGTGTGGCTCATGTAACTTACTGTAGGCATCAGGTGGCTGTTCTGAGGCAATCAAACCAAGATCCTCCATGTCCCTCCAGTGAACATCATTGCAGCAGTGGCGGACCTACATGCCAGTCCGGTATATCTCAGTTTGTTCACAGTGCTCCATCACTATCTGGTTTCATATGTTGATCATCACAAAGTTTCTTAGCTGTGTTCACATCCTCTGCTCATGTCCAGCATACACAGTGAGCATATGTTTCATCTCCTCTTCTGTCCAGTTCAGTGCCCAGACTCGCTGAAGCCTCCTCTCAGTTGATATGCTTGGTATGGTTGTGGAAGTTTTTTTTTTCTGAATGCCTTCCAGAAACTGCTAATTGAGGTCACACTCAGTTCACAGGGAGCAATGGGATTCTAAGAATATGTAGCAATACTGCATTTTAAAGTTTGTGCATATAGGATGGTAGCAGACTACTGGAGGACATTTTGCTCATGTTAAAGATATTCTTGTTTATTAATAAACAAGATATTCTTGTTTCTTAATATCTGTTGGGCAGTTGTGCTGAACATTGCTCACCTACGCTGAACTATTTGCAAAGAGATTCACTGCACTGAGATTTGAAAACTTGCATGGATGTTTGTTAATGGGATTCCAAAACACTAAATGATAATGAACCTCATTAATTATGTATGGTGGAAATGGTACTTGGAAGGTGTATGCAGTTAGCTAACCTCACTCTGGAATATAACTGACACCTAGGCTAGCTTCCAAAGGTAAGCTGCCACCTGCTTGTATTGATGTGGTGGAATACAGTGCAATTATCACATATTTATGTTCATAGTAAGCTATGTAAAACAACTGAAGCATATTTTCATGCATGTGTTATGTGAAGTTTTCTGCATTACAATCTGTCTGTTACATAAAGGATGGGGACAGACTTCACCAATATGCATGCATATTGGTACATGTCCATCACTATCAAGGAGGTTCCCCCATATGTAGTTAAATGGCTACAAGCACACTAGCCCTGGTGAACTATACATATGGAAAGAATCCACATATTGCAGATTAATCTATAAAAATCTGAAATATGTTTGCAGAGACTAGTGACTTTTTGGGTTGTCAGCAAGTCGTATGTTCAGGGACTGATTTATGGATATTCTCGGATGCTTAATTATATAGGGGTAGTTGTGATTGCATTCAGTGGGATATATGCAACATCAGAATAGCTTAGCATTCATGTTGTTTGCTATTAATTGGTAGTCATGACTGCATAATTGGTCCTTTTCATAAGCTGGTATTTTACTGCCTTGTTTCTGTACAATTTTCAGTAGTTGTGTTGTTTACCATATGATGAAGGCCACATTTGTGTTGCTGTCTCTCCCTGACTACAGCAATATCTCTGATGCATCCTACATGCTTGAGGTAGAATTGGTAGGTGTGCTTGGATGTGCATGAACCTGTGGCAACACCACTGCTATAGTACTGAAGTTGTGGCACATCGGTTATGTGTTTGGCACTTACTTGTCATAATAGCCACTGACATGGGTTCAAATTCAACCTCTGCATATATGACATATACAAACATGTGGAATGGATTGATAGCTGTGTATATGTATGCTGATGATGTCAGGGCATATGGGTCAGCTATTTAGACATATTTTTTATGTTCTTTCCAGTTATCTGTACATGACAGTTGTATAGATGACAAGGATTGTTTTATATAGTTATGCACTGTAAATGAGAGACATGGCATTAATTTGAGATATGTTTTGAACATTGACACGTCAGTATGTGAACGCATATAACAAATCTAAGATGTGCATATCACCCTGTCTTTCAGATGTCCAACCAAAATAGGAGGGACAATTTTTCACCTCATGAAAACAAAATAATTATGGAGACTCTACACCAACAATGCCAGAACCTACTCAGATGGATAAGCAATAATAAGTGGAGAAATCAAGTGTGGATAGATTTACATACATGATTGTTGCTGTGGGTGGACATAACAGATCCAAACCTACTGACACCATTGTTCTGAAATGATCTTCTGTGCAGCTAACAGACACTTCCACTATGAGATTGTGAGGAATGCCACTGGAGGTAGACCAGCACTGCCGCTTCCAGATAGAATAATGATGCTTCTGTCCTCCCATCATAACACCTGTCATGACTCTTGGATACCTGAGAGAGGTTGAGGCAGATGGTCCAAGACATACAGGTATATCCGACATTCACATACACTGCAGCATACACTAATTCTCATTGATGGAACTTCATTCACAATTCTTACTGAAATTTTATACTTGTGTTATAGCAGCTGTGACAGCACACCTGATATGGATGCACATTGTGTTATAGGAAATTATCTTAACTACTCAGTACATACACAACACTGCCAGCAACATGTGTAATGTTGTGTGTTTCAGTTGCATAGCCCCATCAGCAGTGGAACAGCTGCACCACGTGTCCTGTAAGTTTCTCCATATTCTGTTAGTGTGATCCATATTTGCTGTGTGCCTCTTCCTCCTGTTATGACTGTGGAATATAGTCACATGTTGTATATGTAACATTGTAACCTACAGATAATGTTTGTTGGACTGTGAATCATCAGGCAGAAACAGACTTGATAAGGTTGTTCATATTGTTGCCAAAGTGCAACCTCTGGTCTATGACATTAATGTTGGTTTGTTCCATCCACAGGTACATGGTCATGACATCTGCACCACTTTTCACTTAAGTGCCTATATTCCATAGCTGTTGTGTGCCTCAGCCTCCTGTTATGACTGAAGAGTATACTCACATGTTGTTTGTGAGATATTTCATAATACAGGTTCCACTTTATGTCACATGATACATTCCCCATCCAGGGAGGATGTACCTGGTAAGGCAATCTATATCGCTGCTACAGTTCATTATTGATAATTACATCTGTGACCTTCATGACTAATGTGGTCTTGCTCACCTACATAGGACATCTCCAATCTGCACGTCATCATTGCCCATCCGGTATGTGAATATCTTATTTGCTGTATGATATATAATAGGTGGAATTTTACATGATGTCTTGTATGTGCTTACTACTGAGTTGTGTACATTTATCTTCAAACCTCATCTCCAGTGTTGTAATCAGAGGAGGACATGTCAAGTAGGTTTTAGTAGTTATATTGACATTATCTTTCACAGCTGTTTGATATGTGTACCTGAGCAACACACAGCCACAATGAACTGATAAGACTATATCATCATAAGCATTGTAGTTTTATAGTTGTCCAACATGTCAGTACTATGCTGCATTTGTATGTGACATGTGATATTTGTCTTTTTTGCCCAACTTTCACTACCTGCCTCCTCCAGTAACCCTTCCACTGATCTTGCAGTGGGATGTGATGTGCATCACAGTTATAGTTCGGCCAATGGTACATGGGCCACTGCATTAGGTTCATTGTCCAGTCTGGAAGGAGACAGACATGTAGTTCATGGTGTAGCCTTCGATACAGAGGATAATGTGCCCAGCCATTCTGATGATGCAGGGACATCAGATGATGGATATGATGATGACCATGACCTGCTGTCCCATGTAGAGTCTGGTACTGATGGTGACCCTTCCCCATGATGGATCAATACTGTCCATCAGACTACATGTGGGAGTGTAGCTGATGTGCATGGACATATGTTGAAAGGTGTCTGCTTACTATTACAGGCACATGAACTTTCACAACAACATTATGGCTTTAGTCTGTACACACTCGCTTGTGCCACCAGTTGTATAACACACCAGCTATATGTGTTACATGAAGCTCAGGTGCACAGATGCGCAGAAGTCATGGGAGCATTGGCTGAACAGCATGACATTATGGTATCTGTTGCATGCTCTGTTGAAAGCCTTGTTACAGCACTGCTAGAGCAGTGTCATAGTAAAAAAACGAACAATATGTACCCTACCTGTACTGACAGATTAGCTCCTGAGGGGAGAAGCAGACCTCCTCTTAATAGACCCACACATGGCCCTCAGTCATAGGTTCATAGGTTCATAGGTAGGTACTAGGCTATCAGCCCTAGGGCCAATACAAGCCCAGCCAAAAAGGTACCCTGGCTTTTGCCACCCAAGAAAATTATTTTCCTGTGCCCACTGTTGAGCAGAGCCACAGAAGTGATCCCGGGGTGAATTTCTTATTTCCCATCCAATCATCAAGATTTTTCTTGAAGAGTGCTATGAGGAGCTTTGTTTGATATAGATAGGTAGTTTATTCCAGAGTATGGGAAGTCTCTGAGACAGGAATCTATCCCTCCGGCATGTTCTGTTTATTGTGATGACAAGGTTTAGGTCCCTATGTAACTCAGAGGGATTAGGATTTCTTTAAGTGAAGCATGTCCAACAGCTCTGGGTTTGACATAGCTTTGTATGTTAGGCAGAGATCACCTCTGACTAGGCGATATGCAACGGAGTAAAGCTGGTGTTTTTTGAGACGGTCTGCGTAGGGCATCTGTTTAAGGCCAGCAATCCTCTTTGTGAGGTATATCTGCGGCCTTTCCAGTTGTTGTAGATGTCTTGTGAGGTACATACCAAAAGGGGCATTGTACTCTATAATGAGTCTAATGAGTGATGAGTAGAGGGGGAACAATGACCTCTTTTTTTCTGGATGAGAAACGGTGTGCCACATAGAAGGATTTCCTGACTACTGTAGTGATGTGATTATCAAAGGAGAGACTACTGTCCACTTGTGTCCCAAGGTATTATCACACTTTCGGTGTTAAGTATACTTCTGCCTATGTTGTAGTTCATGGGTACAGAGTTTTTACCAAAGGGAATGACAATGCACTTTTTTGCAATGAGCTTGAGGCTATGGCTTTGACACCAGGCATCTGTCTCAGTGAGGCCCTTTTGTAGGAGGTCCACATCGTTAGGAGTTTCGATTTTGGCTCCTAATTTGCAGTCATCTGTGAACTTCATTAGTCAAAGACCTTCAGTGTTAGCCTGTATTTCAGAGAAGTAGATACCAAACAGGAGAGGACCTAGGACTGAATCCTGTGGTACTCCACTTGTCACTGGTCTAAAGTCGGATTTGGAGTCTGCTACTTTCACAGTGTGGGTTCTGTCAGTGAGCCAGTTGGCAATCCATCTTGTGACATAGGGATTTATACCTAGTTTAGTGAGTTTATCTATAATTCCAGAGTGGGGGATGGTGTCAAAATCCTTGGCAAGATCTAGATAGGCTGTGTGAACCACCTTAACCTCGTCTACGGCTTTGGTGACTGCTTCTAAGAAGTCTATCAGGTTTAGGAGACATGATCTGCCTTTTACAAACCGGAACTTGTTGGGGTCCAGAGTTTGGAGATTACCAATGTTTTTGTTTATAAGTTCCATGATGATACGTTCCATGGCCTTGCAAACCAGGCTCATCAGGCTAATGGGGCAGTAGTTCTCAGGCTCCGTGGTGGCTCTCCCCTTGTGGAGTGGGATAGCTGTTGCTGTGTGCCATTCAGCAGGCACAAAGCCTGAGGTGAGGCTATGACTGAACATGGTACTTAGGTGGGGTGCCAGTTCGTTCTGTAGTTCATGTAGAACACAGCCTGGGGTGTTGTCTCGTCCCATGGATGCTGTGTTCTTGGCTTTGGAGAGTGTGTTTTTTTCCTGTGCAGCTGTGATTACAGGAACTTTGCATTCCTCAGGTATAGAGATGGGCTCTTTAGGGGGTGAGAGGGGGGTAAAGTTAGCACTGAACCTATCTTCCAGGATGTTGTCAATATCAGTTGGGTCTGTATATTTAGTGCCATTGTGCTGTAACTCAGAGCAGATCTGAGTGTTGCCATTGAGATTCTTGACATAGCTATAGATTGCTTTATGGTTGTCTTTAGAATCAGTGGCAATTTGTTTTCATAACTAGCTTTGGAGGATTTTATCAGGGATTGTAGCTTCTTACTGAGGCTGACCAGGAAGCTCCTCCACTCATGGGATTTTACTCTCTTTTGCAACAGTTTCTTCCTTCTGTTGTACAGTTTGTTTATGGCAGGAGACCACCAGATTGGCTTCCTTTTTTTTGGAGGATAGCATCTTGGTTCTGTTTGGGATAGCAAGATCCATGCACTCATGTAAGTGCTTATAAAGTGCAACTGTGTAGGATTCCGTAGTCTTAACTGTATTGTCCATCTGCATGGGTGTCATGAAGTTCACCACTTCTGTCTTAAGAAGCATGAAGCTGGCTTTGGAGAAATTTTTTACCATGGTTTCCTTAATGGAGGGTTGGGGCATGATGTGGATATCTAGGGTAATTAGCTTATGGTCAGATTGGACCAATGAGGCATTGACTTCAGGTGTGGAACACCGGTCACTCATGTTGGTAATATATTTAAACACACATACATCTAGATGTTGGTATAAATTTTCTGTACTGTTGCATGACTAGGCTGGATGATATGTTTCTGAAAACATCAGATTTATGCATATCGGGCATGACTTAGTAGTAAATTACTTTGTCTATGGTGTGCAGGGTCCTGGGTTTGAGCCTTGCAGGGACTGTTTATTTTGTTGCTGGGCAGAACACGATCCGTTAGATACAGAGTGATTAAGGCACTTTAAAGCAGTTTTAAGCAGGTTTGCGCATGTTTGCGCAGAGGTAAGCACTGCTAACTTCCGGTTACAGTTTCTTATACTCAGCTTTTAAATTATGTAATCTGTGTAGGCAGTGCTTACTCCCTGTGCAAACAGACTTAGACCCACTTACTGCTGCTTAAAAGTGCTTACTCCCGCTTACCCCGTGCTAATTTCTGTAAAAGAAAAGAAAAAAGGGTTGATAGGAAAATGGTGAAAAAGGGGCACAAAGATGGAAAGACAGTAGGAAAAATAACTAGGAATGTGCAGGAAGGGTGTAGGGAAGGTCCATAGCTGCCCATTTCTTCTACAGCAACAGCTGTGCATATACACTGAATTTGGAGGTAGATTTGGACACTCAACCCCCTGGGAGAGAGGTGAGGACAACAAGAATAAGTTGTGATGCCAATTAGACTGGATTACATGTGTCCAGGGGACATGTGTGTGAAATGGACAGCTATGTATGGGGCAAGATTTTTTTGTGGAAACAGATTGCCCTTTTTTTTTCAGGTGAGAGTGAGATGTTGGGGAGGGGTAGTAGGTATATTTGGGGAGGTTGGTTGGATAGATTAACAGACAAGACACACAAGATGCATACAAGGGCAGTATGTGACACATGTGGGGGGTAAACACCTTCATGGGGAGGGGATTTGGGATATCGGAAGCCCACAAGCCCCCTAGTGGTAACAGTGGGACTGAGGTCCCCACCAATGGGCAGTCACCACTGCACCTTCACAGCCCTGAAGGTGGCTGTGCTGGGGGTTGAGCTGCAGAGCCAGGCTGACTCACTAATCGTGACACACGGCCCTCGAGCTTGTGTAGAAGATCACTGAACTGTTTGTTAATTGTTCTACACACCACGACCCCCGACCTGGCAATGGGTGACAGGTGCCTGTCTGTGCCCACTCCCAGGGGGGATGAGCCCCATTCCCTGAGGCAATTCCACCCGAAGGTGGTGCAGGACCAATGGATAGGGAGGTCCGGGGTTGGGCTCCAGACATGCTGGTGTCTGGTGCCTCGGCCAGCTGAGGTGGGACAGGTGGGTCCACTGGGACCGGCCTTCCCAAGCATGCTATACTGTTTATATTTCATCATATATGGGTTAGTAATAATCCACACATTCCAGGGTTAGGTATAACAGCATGCATAGATATTCCCATTAACCCAGACTCCAGATACAGAACATTTGCGTAGCAAACAAAACACATGCATATATGGGACCACAGTGGTAATAAGAACAACATGCAGGTACATTGATGGCACCATGCCAACAATATTGGAATAATTCAATATGGCACATGCATGAGAACCATTAAAATATTTATCAAACAATTGGACATTATTAGAGTCAGTACATACCAGTTGGGGCGGTTATGTTGATTATTGTTGGAGATAAGGTGGGGGGTGTCAATTAACAAGTAGTATATTCCTGTAGTCCACATTACTTTCTTAGTCAGTGCTGTTATCTGTACCTTACAAGTCTTACTACACTACCGTATAGCCTTATTTTGGTCAGTGATATGACTGTTGTCATCATTACACATGAAATGGTTTTACCTGCAGTATACACCTCTTACCTGGTATACCTGTGGAGGGAATGTTTGTTAGCACTGACTGTTTGTACACATATGCCCGGATTCCGGCTTGATGTTTTGCACTATACTATCCAACTCGTTTTGCACAGACTCTGGCCATGTGTTGATCACATGCTGGTGTGCTTGGACATATCTAGAATATTGCCCTCTTCCACCTTTAATGACCTGACACACACATATACATGCTTTCCTACACAGTTATATTATGTAGCACAGTGCGGGTGACAGTGACCAGTGATACCTTATTCAGAGAAACTGCAACACTCACAATCCCCTACAATACCAACGTGGACAGTACCAGTACAGATTATATTGGTCTGGATTTCTTAGCACAGTGTTCATATCCAACGTACCTGTGGGAACAATGTTTGTTATCACTACCTGACTGTTGCCACACAAAGTTCCATATTACACATTAGTATTATGCACATACATCTATCTCTGTTACTGTACACACTCTGGTCACAGCTTGACAACATGGGAGTGTAGATAAGTCATACTTGAAATATTACTCTCCTAACAGTTTTGGGGGTTGCAACAATGACATGTGTGTTCTCATGATGGCTGACAATCACTTGTACTCCCTGTTTGCTGGCTGCACATCTGGGATCATCCCACAGACTTACCAGAGGGACAGGCAGCAGATTTGGGCACATATACTGGACATTCTGGCCTCATGTGTACAGTTGTGGGGTATGAATCTGTATGCAGTCTACTTCCACTCCCAGGATGCAGATCATGGCTGTGTCTGCTACAACTTAAACACTGTCTATCACAGTTGTGTTTACTATATTGATATTGCTGTATAACTCCAGTCTGCTTTCTGTCTTATTAATCCCCTGTGCTTATGCATTCTGACCTTGTATACCAATGCTCTTATACAGATTTCCTAGACAGTTATATGTTGTAGGACAGTGTGGGTGACAGTGATGTGTAATACCTCATTATTCAGAGCAACTGCATATCATTCTTGTATTTCTGGGCACAGTGTTAGTATCTGACAGACCTGTGGGAGGAATGTTTATTAGCACTACCTGAATGTTCCCACACACAGTACCAGGTTCCACATTACTATTATGCACATACATCTCACTCTGTTACTGTACACACTCTGACCACAGCTTAACAATTTGGGGTGTAAAAGGGACATATGTGGCTTCTTAATCACATAAGGTATTGGGGAGTTGCTAGTGTGCCAGGTTTGTTGTCACAGATATGTGTCAATCAGTTGTATTTCCTGTTTGCTGCCTATACATCTGGGATCATCCCACTAATTTCCCAGGGGGACAGGTTGATAGGCAATAGATATGGGCCACTTTAATAGACATTCTGGACATATCTGTACAGTTGTGGGGTATGATTCTGTATGCAAACTACAACCACTGGCAGAATTTGAACCATGGCTGTGTGTGCTAAAAACAACAGTTCACATCTCAGTTGCATGTGCTATTCATTTTTTGTCATTTGCATTTTTCCTGTTTACTGTCTATGTGTCTCTCAGTTGTACTAAATGGCCTCTACACCTGTCATATACAGGCATTCCTACACATTCAATTTATGGTGCATGGTGTGGGTAACAGTGCTTAATACTACAGTACTATTACATGATTGCAAATCTACATTACCATATGATACCAGAATATACACATGCAGTCCAATAGTTAGACCTGTTTTGTCAGGATATTACACTTTTATTGCCATACATACAATATGAGACTCTTCCTGCCATATTTTCTAGTGTATGCAGTACTTGCCTTGAACAATACAGGTTTTATACTAGCAATTAATTTACTACTACTTTTATTTTTATTTCCTTTGGCAGTAAAAGCATGAGTATTACTGACCTGCCTCACGTTGCAACCGCTCCAGGTGGCAGATGTGGACCCCTGGTTTGCGGCCCACTCCGTTGCAGCTGTGGGGTACATAAGAGGAATATTTAGCCAAACGTATCCATGATATACCTGAGCTGGCCTTATTACACACATACTGGGGTGATACTTACACATGTCTGGAACATCCCCTGATGCTCTACCCTCTTGGAGCCACTCCTCCAAGAGGTCCCCCTTCCACCGCTTCAGGTCAGCATAGTGGTGCCCGACCTGCTCACCACTTCGGGTTATGCCAGTAGCACTGGTGAGGTCATGGGTGAGATCGTCCCAGGCCTCCACCTTATATTGGGAGCCCTGGTACTGGTCCTGCAGCAGTCCCTGTGCATGGTCTTTAACTAGGAGTCCTGCCATGACCCTGGACTCCTGGATGCACCAGCGCTGTGCCCGGAAGCTCACTCTTTCTCCCCTTACTGCCATAGTGCCTGCAAGGGGAAGCTACAACCAGTTATGAGATGTATTCCCACCTCTTGGGTTTAAGTAGGGCCAATTTCCTGCACTTTTCCATGATTGGCCGGTTTTGAAAAGGCTAAGCTATGGGCAAACCTCCTTACCTAAGGTTGGCATTGTTTAAAGGGGTATACCACTGGGCACAAAGAGTTAGGTGGTCTACACATTGCTCACACCTCTTAAGTTGGCCTGTGCAATGCTTAGCATTGCTTACATTAGACCTTCATTATAATGCCTTTTGGCATTGTGTTATTAATCATTACACCTTATATGTATGCCTGGTATCCCTGATTGATGTGTATGTACACTCTGTGGGGTCCTTGTGTTTTATTGGGGACTTCAACACTCTATTACAATTACACCTCACTTCTGGACTTACTGCTGTACTCTAGTTCACATATTTATGTTATGTAGTGAGTTATGGCAAATATGACTGTATACTGATGCCTTTCACAGGTTCAGTTTGGTTATACTATGGTGAGGACATGTTTACTACTGCCTCATTCTTCTGTACTTCTTTGATGGCCTGGTGGATAACTACTGGGACTATGGTGTATAGGATTCAAGACCTGCATGGCTGTTTATTTTGTTGATGGGCAGAACAAGGGCCATTGGATACAGAGTGATTAAGGCACGTTTGAGCAGTTGTAAGCAGGTTTGCATGATGGTAAGCACTGCTTACCTGCAGTTGCATCTGTTTACAGAGACTTAGCTCTAGAATTGCTTAGCCAATGTAGGCACTGCTTACCGCTGTGCAAACGGGCTTAAGGCCACGTAGTGCTTACATATGCTTACTACTGCTTATTTGTGCTTAGACCTGCTTACTAGTGCCTTATTCATTATGACACTGACACCTCACATGTGCATTTACTGCAGAACTCCAGTTCATGTATATATATATATGTTATTTAGTGGGTTATGCAACAAAAATATTGGTCATAACGTGCTTTGCCATGTAAAATAAAATGTGCTGTAGTGGGACTCGAACCAGGAACACCTGCTCATTAGGTGAATGTTCTGCTCACTGCACTATTGCTGTGCTGCTTCTTTTGTATATATCTTCCTTGTTATCATCTTCAGTCTTTTAAGCTGCTTTAACCGTAGCTAAGTGGTGGGCACACCCATGCACCTACAGTTAGCTTCAATTGGATTTTTAAAAGAAAAAAAGGGTTTCTTCATTTTATAGAAAAAAAAACACCACCGGAGCAGAGTCGTCTGTTGAAGGCAAACAGCCGAGGTACCAGATCTATGTATTAAAGGATACCTTCTGGCTCTACTCTATTTTTTTTTTTTTTTCTATTTTTCTAGTATTTTGTGTTTCTATTATTTCATCATTGTATTACTGCATTCTGTTACTGTTATACACGAGGGGGACTGTTGGTGGGGATATGCAGTCACCTGTGAGTGGTCTCATTCATTGTATACCCCTTTCTACTGTTCTACAGTGCAGGGTCATGTTTATTCTGAGAGTTCTGCTCTCAGACACGCCCCCTGCACTCTTACACACTCCGTGTAAGCCTAGGAGCTCAGGCAGTGTGCCTTATTAATATGCATGGCACGCTGCTGTCCTACTCCTAAACAGTCGCTTCTGTGTAGGACTAAGCTAGTCCTGCAAGGAGGTTTAGTAAATCCGGGGGATAGACTGTGTCTGCAGTGGTGGAGTTGTAATGCATTTGATCATAATATTATATCTGAGGTGAATACCATCAAGGAAGTGGGTGCGTGTTCATGTATATATGTGTGAGTGTGTGTGTGTGTGTGTGTGTGTGTGTGTGTGTGTGTGTGTGTGTGTGTGTGTGTGTGTGTGTGTGTGTGTATGTGTAAATGTGTGTCTATGTGTGTGTGCTCAGTGTGCATGTGTGTGTCTGTGTATGTGTGTGTGTGTGTGTGTGTGTGTGTGTGTGTGTGTGTGTGTGTGTGTGTGTGTGTGTGTGTCTGTGTGTGTGTGTGTGTGTGTGTGTGTGTGTGTGTGTGTGTGTGCGTGTGTGTGTGTGTGTGTGTGTGTGTGTGTGTGTGTGTGTGTGTGTTCGTGTGTGTGTGTGTGTGTGTGTGTGTGTGTGTGTGTGTGTGTGTGTGTGTGTGTGTGCGTGTGTGCGTGTGTGTGTAACTTACATTGGATGCAAAACATTAAAACAGTAGGTGGTGAATCTATTTTGTAATAAAAATATTAAAAAGTTCATAATAATAATAAGACAAATGCAAAGCAATGTGATGATTTCCTTTGAAAATGAAAACTAGGAAAGTATATTATTTCTTCTTCATTTATTGATGGCTATTTTTTCTGTATTTTTCATGTTATTTAAATAAGTTTTGCATATATTATTTTGTTTTCTATGTTGAAATTTAACTATTATGCACAGTCACCTGATCAAATTCTTCAACTGCTATTGTGCTTTCCAGGTCTAGCTCTTCATTTCTTTGTCTTCATTTTAACTGTTTCTATCATTTTTAGTAGCTTTTAAACAAGTTCCGATTACTTGTTTTATTTCATTTCCAGGTAACTGATGTGTTGTGTTGTACAGTCACTTAACTGAAATCAGTACTTACTGTATTATTTCCCTGTGATTAATTTGCTATTTCCCCCATTTCTTCTATTTATAACTTAGCAGCTGATGCAGGAAAGATTTGACCAGGTGTGTAGGCAGTCTGAGAGACAGTGGTGACTATTCAGTGAGTGGGGTGAAACAGCTGTCTTTATGGAAAGCTAGTATTATTCACCGGAGCCAAAATCTGCTTAAAAGCTGTTTTTTCATTGATTTGTTATCATTCTTAGCTCATCTATATTGCGTTGAGCTATGCCTTGACCAGCAGTGCACAAACATGCACTTTATAGGTGCAGGCAATTCAAATGATGTGTTACTCTTAGCAAGTCTACCCAGAGCAATACCCATTAGCAGGCTGTGCTAAAAGCCCCATGGACCCAATTCCAAAAGATTTCCTCTCAGTGTAAGTTTAGGAATTTGGCCCACGGTGTAAGTATATTTATAAATAGGGCTTACACTTAGACTGAGAGCAACTCTTTTGGATTCTGTCCCTGTCTGTTTAATTAAGACAAATTGAAGTTACTGTAACTTGTTTCTGCATTAATAAAGCATTTCCACCAGTTAACTATTATACTACATAGCTAAGTCTTATAATACCATTCAGATAAGTTTTATTACTCCACATTTCTACACTTTCGGACTAAATAGGTGGTCACTTAGCTTGTCTTTCACTCAGTTGCCAGTCTCGTAACACCTGGTATATTTAGGCATTGTAGCAACTGCACGATGCTCATAGATAATGAACTACTTATCACATTTCAAACTACCTGTGAGAGGTACAATTATTTAACTAAGCAGAAGGCAACACTCTTAAAAAAAATCTGTGAGCACCCCTTATCCTACAGTAATAAATAGAAATACACAGAAAAGCATCATATGCGAGGCTAAAAAAATCATTGCCTAAGCATCCAAGGCCAAACAAGTCCAGGTCTCAACAGAAATTAAATACTGCAACATATACAGCTACAGACACAACTGAGAGCCACCAGAAAAAACATCACCCCAAGCCAAGTAAGCTTAAACACTCCACTAACAATAATGAGCTGGTAATTGGTGACTCCATGATAAGACACACAAACTCTGCTCTCACAAGGCTAGACAAAAAAACAGGGTGACAGTTGTGTTTCCAGTCCAAGATCTCCAAATCAAGCACCCTCAAAACCCTTTAGGTGAACAAATATACATATAATATGTTGGTGGCCCATGATGGTCTAAATTACCTGGCATGCAAAACCATAAGGGAAATGCAGAGACATTTTTAATCTCTCCATGCATGTCACAAGTGCAGGAAAAAGCAGAATCCCATATTCACCAAGAATGATGTCAAGGTAGAAGAAGAAGATGATTTTAATAAATAGCTTAGTTACTGTTGTCATTTAAGGGGGATCTGGTATATGTCAGCAGGCAATGAACTGCTGCACAATCCCATTTACTTTGCCAAGAACAGCTTGCACTCTCATTACAAGGTTTCTATATACTTGCTAAAGACTTTGCTGACCCCATAGTGCCTCTTATAAGTAGATTCCAGCCTAAAAAGCACAACAAATAAAGCACTAGACAATATCAATGAGATGTTGCGTGCTAGGTGTCTAAATAATAAATTGTCTGACCTTGCAGTCCACATACATTTAGAGCAAGTTCATATCTGTATTATTACTGAAACCTTGTTTAAGAGTGCAGAAAATGCCCCCCCGTATACCATGGATTTGCACCTACCATGTCTTTAGACCCAATGGAAATTGTGGAGAAGTATCAGTATTTGCTAGAGACCACATTACCTCTGGATAAATTCCCAGTGTCCCATGAACCAGACTTATTGAGATTCAGCTCAGCCCAAATAAAATCAGGTATTAGATCATAACATGTTAAAGAACTCCTTTAATGACCCCCTAAAACCATGTCCAGTTATAAAATACAATGGAAGATCTTCATATAGACAAACACCTCTATCTTCCTGGGAGTCTTTAACTACCCACTGATTAACAGGGAGACTTTTCCCTCAAGTGTAAGAAATACCCCAACATTTCTCATTTTCATAAACAAAAATTCCCTGCATCAAATACTCAAAGAGCCCACCAGAGATCAAAATTTTCTGGACCTGGTCCCTAGAAATGTGGCAGCTATATGTATTTATTTGACATTTGTTGACCGGGTTGGTCCAGCTGGGACAGAGCCCTTTTTCAGTGGAGACCCAGGGAGAAAAGCTTCACAGTAAATACATACAATAAAATTGACTTACCCCAGGATTCAGCAATGTTCCATGCAGGAATAACTTATTCCTGCATAGAAATGACCGTTTATGTGCAGCACGGCAGCGCACCATGAATATTTATGAAGGCGCACTGCCTCTGCACCTAAACGAACACAGATCATGGATGAGTGCAGCGGGTGTGTCTAAAAGCAGAGCGATCACAATATACATGCTCCTGCACTCAAGAATTGCTGTTCGGCAATTACAATGAGCGAGAATGCTCATAGTACAAAAAATGCATACCTCACAACCATCCCTGATTGTCAGGCATGTCCCTCATGTACACACAAATATTAACATTGTCCCAATGAATCCCTCTTAACAGTGTGCCATTGGAATTATACTGAATAAATAATGACAATAATTAAGAGCTGATCACTTATTCCACTGCAGGAAATGTACATTCATTCACATTCTGTAGTGCCATAAATGTCTCAAGTTAATAGAACTAATATGTTAAAAGTGTCCCTGATTGTCCCCAATTTTGTCTGGATTTGTTGAGAGTTGTCCCTGATTGTATGACAGCTATGGCAACAATCACAATTTTATTTTTTTATAAAAGTGATAAAGTTTAACCATACCTGCGTGGGTTTGCCCGTTGCTTAGCTATGCATACTCAGCTTAAATGGCACAATAAGTTAAATAGGAAAATTCATGAAATAAAAACAGTACTGCAAAAAAGTACAGTACTAAAAAAAAAAACAAAAAACTACTAAAAAGAAAAAAGACCACGAAAGAACTTAGAAAAAAACCACACTTCAGACTAGTACTAGTGGTCTCTCCTTAAGGCCCCCCGAGCTCATGGAAACAGTACCCAAGCAGCTGCAATAGTGTAATGGTTAGAGTATTTGCTTTCGAAACAGTTACTCTAGGTTCGATCCTCACTATAGCAAAGTCACATTTTACATGTGAAAGGAATTTATAAACAATTTTTTTGTTGTTTAACCTACTAAATAACATATATTTGTGAACTGGAGTACTGCGTTAAGTTCAGATGTGAGGTGTCATTGTAATAAAGAGGTGAAATCCCCCAATAAACACAAGTGGCTCATACAATATACGTACACATGAATCACGGATACTAAACAAATTTATAACATGTAATGAATGATAAATCAATGCCAAACAGCCAATAGTGTGTAAAATTAAAAATAAGCAATGCTAAGCATTGCACACCTCTGCTTACCAGGTGTAAGCAATGTGTAGCCCAGCTAAATAGATTTGCCCATTGGTATGCCCCTTTAAGCAATACCAACCTTAGGTAAGCAGGTTTGCCAGTAACTTAGCACTGTCAAAACCTTCCAATCATGGCAAAGTGTTGAAAATCGGCCCTATTTAAACCCCACAGGTGGGAATACATCTCATAACTGGTTTCACCTTCCTCCTGTAGGCACAATGGCCAGTGTTGGGGAAGGATCACGCTTCCGAGCGCAGAGCTGGGGCATCCAGGAGGCCAAAGTCATGACAGGACTCCTGGTAAAAGAACATGAACAGAGATTGCTGCAGGACCAGTACCAGGGCTCCCAATATAAAGTGGAAGCCTGGGACTGTCTTGCCTGTGACCTCACCAATGCCACTGGTATCCCTTGAACTAGTGAGCAGGTCAGGCATCACTATGCTGACTTGAAATGGAGGAAGAGGGAGCTCTTGGATCAGTGGATCCAAAAAGCTAGGCAGAGGGGTGATGTCCCAGCAGTGTGTAAGTACTCATTCTACTAACTGTTTAATAATTGCCTAGCTTGTGTATATTATGGATAGGTATGGCTAAATATTCCTCTATGTCTCTGACAGCTACAGTAGAGCAGGCTGTGAATCAGGAAGCCCATGCATGCAGGCTGCAAAGGCTGCATCGCGAGGCAGGTTAGTAATAATCTTGCATGTACTGTCATAAGAAATAAATGTAAAAGTAATAATAAGTTAATTGCCAGTATAAAACCTGTATTGTGTATGGGATGTACTGAATAAGCCAGACAATATGGCAGGAAGAGTCTTATATAGGTTGTATTTAAATAAAAGGGTAACAACCTGGCAATAAAGGTTTAACTCCTGGACTATTTGTGTTTACTCTGGTATCATATGCAGTGTTGTATTCTCCTAATAGTACTGTTGTTTAAGCACTGTTACCCACACTGTGCTACATAAATAAAATGTGTAGGAATGTCTGTATAAGACTGTTGTAATTACAAGGTCACATTGTACAACTGAGGGAGTCTTAGACAGAAAACAGTGAAAAGATACATAACAAAATCCTAATAGCACACTCTACTGTCATGTAAACTGTTGTATCTTTAGCACACACATCCATGGTTCGAATCCTGGGAGTGGTAGTAAGCTGTATGCATAATCATACCCCTCAACTGCACAGAATGTTCAGATAAGTGGCTTATATTTTCTGCCTGTAACCCTGTCCCCCTGACAAATCAGTGGGATGACCCCAGAAGTTTAGGTATCAAATAATGACATACAACTGATTGTCAGACATCATAACGGTCAGAAAAATGTCTATAAGAACAAACCTGTCAATTTAGCAACTCACCAAAATGTTATGAGAATAATATGCAAAATATGTCCCATCTCTATCCCCATGTTGTGAAGCTATGACCAGACTGTGTGCAGTAACAGAGTGAGAGTGCATAATAATAACGTGGAATCTGGTAATATGTGTGGCAACATTCAGGTAGTGTTAACAAACATTCCCTCCACAGGTCTGTCAGATAAGAAAACTGTGCCTGGAAATAAAGATTGAAATTCTGGACTGGTACTGTTAATTCTGGTATTATATGGCATTGTTAGTATTGCAGTTTCTCTGAATAATAATGTATTAGTCATCACTGTCACCCACACTGTGCTACATAATAAAAATGTCTAGGAATACCTGCATAAGACTGTTGTAATTACAAGGTCAGACTGTAAAACCATGAGAGACTTGTAGACATAAAATAGTGAAAAAATACCCAGCAATATCTAAATAGCACACTCAACTGTGATGTACACTTTTTTTATCTTTAGCAGACACAGCCATGGTTCGAATCCTGGGAGTGGTAGTAAGCTGTATGCATAATCATACCCCTCAACTATACAGATTTGTTCAGAATGTCCAGATAATTGGCCCATATTGCTGCCTGTTACTCTGTCCCCCTGGGAAATCAGTGTGATGATCTCTGAATTTTAGGCAGCTTTTAATGACATATAACTGATTGTCAGACGTGTAAATATTCAGAAAATGTATATGAAAACAAACCTGTCATTGTAGTAACTCACCAAAGGTTTATGACAGCAATTGTCAAAATATATCCCATTTCCACCTGCATGTCAAGCCTTGAAAAGAGTGTGTGCAATAACAGATTGAGAGGTATGTGCATAACATCAACCTGGAATCTGGGAATATGTGTAGAAACAGTCAGGGAGTGTTAACAAACAATACCTCCACAGGTATACCATGTAAGAGGTGTAGACTGTAGGTAAAACACAGTTCACGTATATACTTGTCTACAAACATACCACTGTCCAAACTGAGGCCATAGGGTAGTGTAATAATACCTGTAAGGTACAGATTACAGCAGTGACTAAGAAAGTTGTGAGAACTACAGGGATATATAAGTTGTTAACTGACATCTCTCTCCCCCACTATATCTACAACAATAATCTAAATACACAGCTCAGTGGGTATGTGCACAATTACATTTACTGTTGGGATATATGTCCTATTGTTTGATAAATATCGAAATGTATTTCTATGCATGTGCCATGTTGAAATACTCCCACATTGGTGGCCTGTTGCCATCAATGTAACCTGCATGCTGTTGTAATGGCCACTGTGGTTCCATATATGCATGTGTTCTGTTTGCTATGCAACTGTTCTAAATCTGGTGTTTTGGGTTAATGGGAATATCTATGAATGCTGTTCTACCTAATCCTGGAATGTGTTGACTATTACTAACCCATGTATGTTTTAAAATTGCAACACCATAGCACGTTTGGAAAGGCTGGTCCCAGTGGACCCACCTGTCTTACCTCATCTGGCCATGGCACCTGGCACCAGCACATCCAGGGCCCACTCCAGGACCTCCTTGTCTGCTGGTCCTGCACCGCCTTCGGGTGGAACTGCCTCAGGGGATGGGGCTCAATGAGCATGGACAAGAATCTGTCACCCATTGTCAGATCTGAGGTCTGGTGCGTAGTGAGCTCCGCAGGGAGTTTGGAGATCTGCTATGCCAACTTGAGGGCTGTAGGGTGCATTTAGAGAGTCAGCCTGCCCCTCCTACCCAGCCCCCAGCACAGCCACCTTCAGGGCCATGAATGTGCCATGGTGACTGCCCATGGGTGGGGACCTCAGTCCCACTGTTACCATTTGGGGGCTCATGGGCTTCCAACTTCCAAACACCCTTCCTCATCCAAGGTGTTTACCCCCCACATGTGTCATATACCACCCCTGTATGCTGTCTTGTATTTCTTGTCTGTCATCCTACCCAACCTACCTCCCCAAATATACCTACTTTCCTTCCGCAACATCTCAGTCTCACCTTAAAAAAAAGGGCAATCTGTTCCCAAAAAAAAACAAATCTCTCCCAAAACATAGCTGTCAATTTTGCACATGTGTCTACTGGACACATGTAATCTGGTGTAATTGGCTTTACAACATATTATTGTTGTCCTCACCCTTCTCTCTGGGGTTCGAGTGTCCAAATCTACCTCCAAATTCAGTGTATATGCACAGCTGTTGCTGTAGAAGAAATGGGCAGCTATGGACCTTCCCTACACCCGTCCTGCACATCCCTAGCTATTTTCCCTACTGTCTTCCCCTCTTTGTGCCCCCTTTTACACCACTTTCCTATCACCCCTTTTTCTTTTCTTTTAAAGAAATTAGGGCGGGGGTAAGTGGGAGTAAGCACTTTTAAGCAGTAGTAAGCATGTTTAAGCCTGTTTGCATGGGGGTAAGCAATGCACACACAGAATAAGCAATTTGAAGCTAACTCTCTGTAAGCATATTTAACCAAAATTTAACATTCTTTACAATCACGCAAACCCATGCAAACCTGCTTACAACTGCTTAAAAGTGCCTTAGTCACTCTGTATCTAAAAGCCTTTGTTCTGCCCAGCAAAAAAATAATCAGCCTTTGCAAGTCTCGAACCCAGGAGCCTGCACACAATAGCCACAATGAATTACCACTGCACCCTATGAGCTGTAGCTGTCACTGAGGTATTGTCAAATATACCATGCAGCACAGTCATTCAACATTTGGGAAAATGTTTTTATATAGGTAAATATATATATATATATATATATATATATATATATATATATACATATATATATATATATATATATATATATATATATATATCTATACACACACACATATATATATATATATATATATATATATATATATATATATATATATGTGTGTGTGTATATATGTATATATCTATATATATATATATATATATATATATATATATATATATATATATATATATAAATGTGTAGTGTAATCACACATCGGAACCACATTGTGAACTTCTCACTGCAAAAGATATTAGTACCTATAGATATGTAGAAGAAGAGTAGATGTAGAGGGTGCACAGTGTATCCAACAGCCGTATCAACCTTGGATTCCAGGAACTATCGTCTCATCAGTCTGACAAGCCTGATCTGCACAGCCATGGAACACATTATCATGGAACTTATAAACAAAGACATTCGCAACCTTCAAACACTGGACCCCACCCAGTTTGGTTTTGTAAAGGGCCAATGTTGTCTGATCAACCTGATTGCCTTCTTCGAATCAGTATCCAGAGCCGTGGATGAGAGCAAAGCAGTCTACACAGCCTATCTGGACCTCGCCAAGGCCTTCAGCACCATTCCCCACTCTGGAATCATAGATAAACTTACTAAGCTGGGCATTAATCCCTACGTCACTTGATGGGTTGCCAACTGGCTTACTGACAGAACCCACACTGTAAAAATAGCTTACTCGAAATCCAGCTCCAGACAAGTGACAAGCGGAGTACCTCAGGGTTCAGTCCTGGGATCACTCTTGTTTGGCATCTACTTCTCTGAATTACAGGCCAGCACTAAGGGACTCTGGCTAACAAAGTTTGCAGATGACTGCAAACTGGGAGCCATTATTGAATCCCCAAATGATGTGGCTGTTCTACAAAAGGGCCTAACAGAAACAGATGCTTGGTGCCAGAGCCATGGGCTCAAGCTCAATGCCAAGAAATATATAGTTATCCCCTTTGGGAAAAACCACGTACCAATGAATTACCACATAAGTGGCAGTACACTAAACACCAAAAGTGTGATAAGGGACTTAGGGACACAAGTGGACAGTGGTCTCACTTTCGATAACCACATCGCCACAACAGTCAGGAAATCCCTCTGTGTGGCACACCTCATTGTTAAGGGCTTTTCATCCAGAAAAAAGGAGGTCATTGTCCTACTGTACTCATCCCTCATTAGACCTATTATAGAGTACAATGCCCCATTTGGTATGTACATCACAAGACATCTGCAACAACTGGAAAGGCCACAGAAATACCTCACTAAAAGAATCACAAGCCTAAAGCAGATGCCCTATGCTGACCGTCTAAAAAACTCCAGGTATACTCTATCGCATATCACCTGCTCAAGGCGATCTCTGCTTAACATACAAGGCCATGTCAAACCCAGAGCTATTGGGCATGCTACACTTAAAGAAATCCCAATCCCTCAGAGCCACATGCTCCAGGGATCTAAACCTGGTCATCACAATGAACAAAACATGCTGAAGGGATAGGTTCCTGACCTAGAAACTCCCCATACTCTGGAATAGACTGCCCATACATGTCAAGCTGAGCGCCTCTTTGACCCTCTTCAAAAAGAACCTTGATGATTGGATGGGAGATAGGAAATTCACCCCAGGGATCACGTCAATCGCTCTGTTAGGCAGGGGACCAGGGAAGTAATAGCCAGGGAATTGTTATGGCTAGGCTTGTATGGGACCTAGGGTCGATAGCCTAGTACCAACCTATGAACCCATAAGTCCTGTATTTGCCCCCTGTTAAAATGTCCAGTGTGTCACTCATTCCAACAAATGATAATATTTGCATGAAACATTTACCCACACATAATGCAAAGGACATGACACCACACACAAGTATGCATACACAAGAAAAATGTATTTGTGTGTTATTGAATTGTTTATGCCATTTGTTACAGCATGTAGATGTTTGAAATAGATAATCACTGAATAATGCAAGTGTCACACAAAACAGTTGATGCAAGTAATGTGAAAAATATAACATACTATGCTGTTCAGACTAAGGCCTTCAAGTAGTACAACAGTAAAAAAGCATTTGCCTTGAAGATAAGAAACTATTAACACTTAATTACAGATGTAGTTCAGCAGCCTCCAGTTACACTCTGTACTCAACTCCTAGGGGGAAATGTAGTAGTTGTGAAAATGTCAATGTATCTGTTACATAACAATGCTTAACTTAAAATGTGACTATCACACTGACAAAAAGAACTGTGTGTACCACTATAAGCTGTACGCCACCACTGTTCTCATGGAGAAAAGTATGGAAATGTACAGCCATATGCCTCAATGTGTCTTAACACAGATATCCCTGACATGTTGTAACAGCCTAGGTTAAAAGCATTGAATACCCCTCCACCATAAATATTTGTACAAGGGTAAATAACACTGTGTACCACACACTGACCTCCACAATGTACAAGGTCACACATGTTTTGCCCAGCTGTTGCCCTCATATATATGGACCCTACCCCACAATTTGTGTGAATCCACAACATGACTGGAATGATAGCAGGAATGTTAGCAGTAAATTATAGGCCATTACCTAACAACCTCTTACTGTATTACATCAGGACAAAGCCTGGCATATATGTGGAGGACAGAGGCTGGAACACAGGGCCATATTTCCAATATTGTTGTTACATACTGTGGAAGTTGCTGGTGTTACAGGATTGGTTGCAACATACCTGTACTCAATAATATGAAGCAATCAACAGAGTTATGCCACTGATCTGTCAGACACATGACCTGTGTGGTGAGCAGAGAAAACATAACTCTCTGGCCATCATGTGGATAGGCTCACAGTTGAGAGCTATGCAGACAGACTGCATTCCATGCAAAACAAGCATGTATACACAAACACTGTAAAACCAGCAGTATGCAATGCAGACAACAGCAATACTTACATTCTGTCTGTAGTTCTTGAACCTTATACAGACTTGTATGTGTCCTGTGTCCGCAAGTCCTGTTGTGGAAGGTATTGTCACTTGCTGTCTGCAACAATGCTTTCTACAAACAGGAAGGATGTCTTCCATGCAGGAAAGGTAAAGGGACAACACCCTCAATTTTGCAGTCATTTATAGTAGTGGGTTGCTATGAAATTGGCTATTGGAAGTATTACACAGCTGGCTGCATGCAGTTAGCAAGTGGGTAACACCAACTGCTGCAGAGGCCATCACCTGCTCCTGAGCAATATCTACAAAAGGCATGCTGCAACCTATTCAACGTTGCTTGATCCCTGTAGTGGATAGAGAACAGAGAGAGAGACTGAGAGAGAGAAGGTGACTGAGACCACCCCCAAAAAAAGAAAACAGCCAAAACAGAACTAAAAGTTAAAAACAAAAGTTATTCAAACAGACAAAAACAGCAATCAAGCCAGACAGCCTTGAGTTGCAACACAGAAAAGAGCATACAACTACAGCAGGTATGTAAACCATGACACCATTGTATGTGAATGTATTATTTGGTCTGTAATAATGGGACAGATGATTTTGAAGGCTTGATATGTGCCATCAAGACTTGCAGTAATGATGTCCTGCTGAACAACTGCTATGGACATAGCATCTGGCCCTGTGGGTAGTGGGCCATACCTGTCAACTGTGTAGATCTGCACAGAATGACAAGATGTAACCCATCACAATGTTTGTGTTGTTCCACCAAACATGTATATGAGTCTATCAAGGTGCAGGTACTCCACAACTATCGAAGCCAACCATCAACCAATAAAAGCAAAAAAAATCAATAAAAATTGTTTATACTTGAACAGCAAAAAAACTTTATTCCATGTGTTGTTAGCACCTTCACGTCTACTCTGGATGCTTCTATATGCATATATGTCCCATTGACATTTCAAAATGTCAAAGACCATATGG